>NC_143540.1:5057020-5211603 GCF_031878675.1 Megascapheus bottae
GGAGCTGCCGACCTACGAAGAGGCTAAAGTCCACTCACAGTACTATGCAGCCCAGCAGGCTGGGCCCCGGCCACATGTTGGGGACCGGGATCCTCGTGGTGCCCCCGGAGTTAGCCGGAGGCAAGATGAGGCTCTTCGGGACCTGAGGCATGGCCACGTGCGCTCCCTGAGTGAAAGGCTCCTACAGCTGTCTCTGGAGAGGAATGGTGCCCGCGCTCCCAGCCACATGAGTTCCTCCCACAGCTTCCCACAGCTGGCCCGCAGCCAGCAGGGCCCTCCACTCCGGGGTCCCCCTGCAGAAGGCCCAGAACCCCGTGGGCCTCCACCTCAATACCCACATGTTGTAGTCGCGCAAGAAACCACTGCTGTCACCGACCCAAGGTACCGAGCTCGAGGCAGCCCACACTTCCAACATGCTGAAGTCAGGTAAGTGGTTTGATCTCTCAAGCTCTTGCTTTCCTTCAATGTAGTGTCCCAGGCGGGCAGAGCCTCAAGGTCACACACCTAAAGTCTGAGCTGGCAAGATCCCATTCCCATGTCCCCATCAGTACCACAGGCCGCCTGATCGACTCCCTCCTTTCTGGGAAAGGGAGGCAAATAGCCAGAGGATCAAGCCAGAGGTTAAAGGGAGTATCATTGCTTTCATTCAGTGGTGGACCCCACTGTCTCAAGACAAGGAATAAAAATCACCATCAAACTATTTTCAAGGGGGGTCTCAAGAGTGACTGCTAGGCCAGGGTAGTTAGTGACTTAGTTTGAATGGAAGCTATCAGGGGATGCATTTAATGGTAAGTCGTGGGTAAGACATGGCTGCATTTAGAATGGAAGCAGGGAGAGAGTTACGGAGGAAGGAAACCAGATAATTTGCAGAAATACGGGTTGCTGGAAATGAGAGAAATCTCTCACCTGGCTGGACATCTTGTTATCCTTGCTCCCATCTTTCCCAGGGAGCAGGGGAGGGTTCCAGAACGCCACCCCTGTCAGAGGCACCCAAAGATTTGTAAACTCCCTTTCCTCCTGCAGTTCAGGGTCAAAGTCTGGTTCTTTTTGTGCCTGCTGAGTCTTCATTTAGTCACTTATTTTCCCACCATTTGGCCTTCCTTTGCTCTCAAGAAATGAGTGACCAGAAGTGAGTGATGTCATTGGTATGAAGGAACCAGGGGGGTGTAGCCAACCTTCAGTAGGTCCACACTCCTCCCCTGCCTTTATCTCCCCATTCTGGATGGTTTGGGAAGAGTTTCGGAAGCTGAGTGCAAGCTGAGTCCTGGCTTCTTCTTTTGGACCAAGTCTATAGTAGAACCCTGTCAGGAAAAGATAATAGTGAGTCAAGGAAATAGACTGTTCTACAGAACAAAAAGAAAGGGGAGGGGAAAGGGAGAACCTGGGAAGGCAAGTGTGAAAGGAAAGGAGAGGCTATTCTTAATTGGAGCTAAGTCATTTCCAAAGAATGCCGCTTGCATCTGCCTAGCCTCCTGCAGGGGACAGCAAGTTTAAGCCACCTGGAAAATGGCCACATTTATCAAGGAGGAGGGGTGAGTTTGGACATTCCTGGTATAGATGCTCTGCTCTGCTCCTACTAGAAGCCCAACTGTGGGTACCAGGAGAAGTTTCATATACCTGCTGGTCTCTCCTAGTTACATGAAGGGTGTTAAATGAATTGGGTCAGGGGCTTTTAGCCTAAGGTCATAAGATCCCTAGGCTTAGAGGGCTAGATTTGAGTGCTACAGGGAAGAGACCTAGAAGCAGAATTAAAAAATTCCTCGTGAAACTGAAGACTGTTGTGATAGGTGGAGTCACAAGGCTTGGCAAAGAACTCTTGATCTCCCTGCCCTGCCTCAGCCTCTTTTTTTGCTTTTTCCTCCATGACACCAATGCATGGGGCCAGTAAAACACCCAACTTAATGATTACATACATGGTCCAAGAGAAAGCTGAAATCCCAATAAACAGGTGCACAGACGGACTGCCATTATAGGAGAACCTTCCCAGAAACCTGCCAGGCCTAGTACTTGTAGCTGGAGACCCTGATTTAGCAGAAGAAAGGTGATATGGGCTGAGACACTTGCACAGAGTAAAACAACTGATATCTCCTTCCCCATGTCCCTCTCCCCGCCCCCCACTGTCATGACCCATTCGTTTGACTGGAGCTGAGATTTACCTGACATTTATCTCAGTGTTGGAACCTTAACTTGCATCTTCCAAAAGCACTTTGGGTATTGGGGCTATGGGGGGAACAGGACCTGAATAGGACTAAGAAGGAGAAAACCTAAGTGTTACAGACATGAAGCTGGTGACACATACCAGGCACAGTGTAGCTGCTGGGGCCCTGCCACCAAATGGTCCCAGGTTCTGCAAGACTGAATTCAGTTATACTCCAAGTGGTCATCCCAAAAGAACCTTCCACTGATTATAAGTATGTTGGGTAAATTTTTCTTATTTTTTTTTGCCAGTCCTGGGACTTGAACTCAATCTAGGCAGTTGTCCTTTAGCTTTCTCAAGGCTAGCACTCTCCCACTTGAGCACAACACTACTTCTGGCTTTTTCTATGTATGTGGTACCGAGGAATTAAACCCAGGGCTTCATACGTGCTAGGCAAGCACTCTACCACTAGGCCATACTCCCGGCCCCCATTTTTCTATTTTTGGGGGGTGGGGAGATCATGGGGCTTGAACTCTGGGCCCTGTCCCTGAGCTCTTCAGCTCAAGCCTACTGCCCTACCCTTGAGCCACAGCCCCACTTCCCATTTTCTAGTGGTTAATTAGAGTCTCTTGGCTTTGTATTACCCAGGCTGTCTTTGAACCGAGCTCCTCAGATCTCAGCCTCCAAAGTAGCTAGGATTACAGGTGTGAGCCACTGTGCCCTGCTTCCCATTTTTCTTCTTCCTTTTTTTTTTTGCCAGTCCTGGGCTTGAGCTCAGGGCCTGAGCACTGTCCTTGGACTTTCTCAAGGCTAGAGCTCTACCACTTGAGCCTCAGCACCACTTCCGGCTTTTTGCTATGTATGTGGTACCGAGGAATCGAACCTGGGTCTTCATGCATGCTAGGCAAGCACTTTAACCACTAGGCCAAACTCCCGGCCCCCCCATTTTTCTTAAACAGCAGTTTAAATAACAGTAATTGGGCCCAAAATAACTGGAGGCTGATACCAAAGCCCACGGCCAACACAGTAGGTCCCAGTGAAAAATAAGCATTCTGACATTAATCTCCCACCTTGCTATTTGGCCCCTTCAGAAAAAAACATTCTCCTGCTCTCTGATGACTAAAATATTGAGTAGTGAATGATGCATGGTGGTATTAGTAATTTATTGCTTTTAGCTGAGGAGGTGTCTATGGTTTCTATCAACTAACTGTTCCTCTTCTGTTCCAGGATCCTGCAGGCCCAGGTACCCCCTGTGTTCCTCCAGCAGCAACAGTACCAGTATCTGCAGCAGCCCCAGGAGCACCCCCCACCCCCACATCCAGCCACTCTCGGCCATGGCCCCTTGGGCTCCCTCAGTCCACCTGTAGTGGAGGGCCCAACAAGTACCCAGGCCACTTCGACCACCCCAGGCCATGCCCACTTGGCCCAGATGGAGACTCTTCTAAGGGAAAATGCCAGGCTGCAGCGGGATAATGACAGGCTGCAGAGGGAGCTGGAAAGCTCCATGGAGAAAGCAGGCCGCATGGAGAAGGTAGGCCTTGAAGGGTGCAGGGGACTGAGGGGAGGGGGCAGGGCAAAGGGGGCCAGAGAAGCCTGAAAGCCTGTATCTGACTGGATTTAGTACCACCCTCCTGTCTCCCAGTCTCCTTTATCCCTCCTGTACCCCCTCCTCCAAGCTGATTCCAGACAACTGTGGAACAGCTGAGAGACCTACAGGCCGGCAGCAGGAGCAGTTGCTGGCCAGTGGCTCTTAGAAAGAGCTCATTCACCAGCTAGCACCTTCACCCTGCACCATCCACGCCCCCCCCCACTTCCAGGGATACCTCCCATAGAGAGCCCTTTGTATCCCCCACACAACAGCCAGTCTGTTCCTAGGCTAACCCTAGCCAAAGAGAAAGCTCCTCCTTTTTTTGAGAGGGGGAGAATGACTTGTTGGCATGGCAAGCCAGCTAGGAGCACGTGTAGGACCTGTGGCTGCCAAGTGGGAAGGGCAGCTGGAGCCAGGCAGCCCTCTGTGTCGATGGTCACTTCTTGAGGGAAGCAGATGCTGTACACACACAGCCTCCATGGTTGTCTTCAGGTGTTCAGCGTAGATGGAACCACCTAGAATAGGCCCACCCCTGGCCCTTTGTCCTCTTGATTTCTCAATAGATGCCAGCCAGAAGTAGCATGCCTCTTTCTGAACACTGGAAATAGGAAATCTCTATCTCGTCTCCTAGGAGCAGCCACTCAGAGAGTTCCTGTGTCTAAATCAGTCAGGGTCCAATGCTTGGGTCCCTGTTGGAGCAGGAAAAAAAAAAGCAAGAAAGCTTAGAACTGGATCACTTGGCCCTTTCTCTTCAGGTCTCCTTCCAGTGCAAAATGCTTGCATCTCTTGATGGCTCCAGTTTTGTTTCGTCTTAATCCTCTCTTTTCTGCTGAGAAGTGGCTACATGTCTTAGGATCATTCCCAAGGAACGTTTCCCTTTCTTCAGTTTGTGCTTGTCTGCCTTTGCAGCTTGAGAACGAAATCCAGCGGCTGTCTGAGGCCCACGAGAGCCTGACCCGGGCCTCTTCCAAACGTGAGGCCCTGGAGAAAACCATGAGGAATAAGATGGACAGTGAAATGAGAAGGCTACAGGACTTCAACCGTGATCTTAGAGGTGAGAGTTGCATGCATGTGAGGACTGAGAATTGGGGATCATCTGTAGAGCCTGGGGTGCTGCATTCTAGAGGAGATTCAGAACTTCTGTAAGCAAACAGAAGCACATATTGACCAAGAGCAGGAATGTGCTTCTCTCTCTTTTGTGCGACTCCCCATGTCCTTTCCCCAGCTTGGAGCATGTAAGCTTACAGACAGAACCCCCAGGCAGGCTACATCATCACCTGACACTAAAACATATGTTCGTTCTTCATTTGAAACAGAGAGATTGGAGTCTGCAAACCGTCATTTGGCAAGCAAGTCCCAGGAGGCCCAAGCAGGTAGTCAGGACATGGTGGCCAAGCTGCTTGCTCAAAGTGAGTAGAAGTCCTAAGAACCCTGGGTGTGCCAGAAAAGGGACCACTGGCCCCTCTGGACGGGGCCTTTGTAAAGCATTTTACTGGGGGGGGGGGGCACAGATTTACTAACTTGTTTACTGTGTGCCCAACACTAGACTAGACCTGGGAGAAGATGTGGTGGTTCTACGTTTATTGAAAAGCTATGAGAGGGTGCCTATGAGAGGGTGTAGGGTGAGGCTAGGTAACTCTGTCAATAAGTAGGAACACGGGAGAATGAAGAAGGAATTTCCTGGGGAGCTGGAGGCAGCAGAAAGCCGAGTGTGTGAGAACAGGTTAGAGCTAGCTGGGCCTCGGAAAGTAGCCAAGTAGAAAGAAGCACCAGAGATAGCCGAAAGCAGTGAGCCCTGGAGCTTAACCAATAGGGACAGTCTAAAAGAAGGGGCTGAGGAAGTCTCCTTGTAAAGACATGGGTACTGGCTGGCATCAGTGAAGGGTGGCGAAGTTTATTGGCTCTTATTACTTCCTTGTTCTTTAGCAGAACTGGGCTGAGTACCCCCTGGCTGGTGCTCAGAGGGTGGGAACAGGCCCTACAAGTGGCCTGAAGGGCAAGAAAGAGGGATAAGCAGAGGGTAGATCTAATATGGGAAGCCTACCAGGGAATGGGGGTCAAAGCACTAATTAGAACAGTGCTCTGGGGAGGAGTAAATTAATCTGTACTTGGGTAGGGGGAATCAAGGTATCAGTGATTAAAGGGTCTCTAGTTTTTCCGAGCTTAGTTTAGTGAAAGAAAGGAAGCCTTGGAGCCGGTTTCTGGACCCCTATGAGAAAGGGGACCTGGGGGAGTGGGGAGGCAGGCCTGGAGGCCAGAGGCCTTTCCCCTCCCTAGGGAGCTAGCTAGCGCCAGGCTGTTCTTGGCTTCTCCTCAGAGCCATTAATCTCCAGCCATGGCTGACCTGGATGCCTAGCATTCCAGAGCTGCTGGGGCTGTTCTGCTCTGGGCTTGCCCCCCCCTTCTCTCTCCCAGGGAGCAGCCTGTCCCCCCTGCCTCCTCCTTGCCCAGCTTTGGGAGGGAGGAGAAGAGGGTGGAGGACCTCCTTCCTTCCAAGGAGCATGTGCATCTCCCTTTCCCCTTCCTCTAGAACCTCCCCCATCCCCCGCCTGTGGTTTTTGTGTCCTAGTGGCCCCCAAGTCTCCCAGTTCACACAAAGGTATCTTAGAAGTGGTACAAGGCTACAGGAAATTTCTAGAACAGAAGGCTAGATCCACTGGCTTTACCACCTGAGGGCTAAAGAAACCCAGGCAACTGTATTTCTTTCAAAACAGTTAGCTCTAAGCAAGATACCTGATCTCTTCTTTATGTGTCTTCCCTCTCCCCGCCCCCCTGGCCCCCACTCAAACAGCCCCAGCACAGAAGGGTGGTTCTCATCACCATTGCTGGCTACTTCTTCCCTAAGCGAGCCATAGATCATGCAGCACTAACCTGGGTCTAACCCTTCTCTCTGCTCAAGCCTTGAGAAGCTGGCCTTGACTTTCCAAAGCCTGACTGCTAGCTGTGCCCCTTTTGGACAAGAGTTTTTTTGTTGCTGTTGTCTTTTTTGGGGGGAGGGGGGTCATTTTTGTCTTCTATTGGCCATAGAGTTTGATCTCCGGGCCTGGGCGCTATCCCTGAGCTGGCCAGCTTAAGATGTTAACACTTCTGAGGCACATCAATCACTTCCAGTTTTGGAACTTTTGTGCCCAGGCTGGTTTTGAACCATGATCTTCAGACCATGAGCTACTGGCACTCAACAGGAATTTTTTTGTATGTGTGTTGTTTTTCATTGTGCTGCAGTGCTGGCATTTCTTTATGAGCCTGGTTAATCCACAGGAGGGTCCTCCAAACCATAGAAGGAACAGGAAAGGACTGGGCCTGCAAAACGACCCCCCCAAGTCCACTTAAGGGGAACACAGTGGCAAATGCCTCATGGCACAGCCAAGCATAGACTGGAGGCTTCGGAGCCAGGACAACATGGTTTCCATTTGACAACACCATTCACCTGCCATGCATTCCCCCTCCCTGTGTAAGTTGAGGGCCAAATTCCTACTTGGAGTCATCGGAAGGTACAGTGGAGTAAGATGTTTGAGTCCAGCAGGTAAAGGACTAGTTAGCAGGGTCACCATCACTGCCTGAGCCCCTGTCGTTGTCCCTGCAGGTTATGAACAGCAGCAGGAGCAGGAAAAGCTAGAGCGGGAGATGGCACTGCTGCGCAGTGGCCTTGAGGACCAGCGGCGGCGGGCTGAGCTGCTGGAGCAGGCTTTGGGCAATGCTCAGGGCCGAGCTGCCCGAGCTGAAGAGGAGCTGCGGAAGAAGCAGGCCTACGTGGAGAAGGTGGAGCGGCTACAGCAGGCACTTGGGCAGCTGCAGGCCGCCTGCGAGAAGCGGGAGCAGCTAGAATTGCGCCTGCGGACTCGCCTGGAGCAGGAACTCAAGGCCCTGCGTGCCCAGCAGGTGAGTCTGGAGGGCCTATGGAGGTGGCAGAGCTGGGGATATTTTTGAGAGTCCTTGACTGAGATCAAGGACCATTGGCCATGGGACTTCATCCTTCACCCTTGACCATGGTTGCTCCTTATTCTGCAGAGACAGACAGGCACCCTGAGTGGTGGCAGTAGCCATGGTGGGTCCCAAGAGCTCAGTGCCCTGCGACTATCAGAACAACTGAGAGAGAAAGAGGAGCAGATCCTGGCACTAGAGGCCGACATGACCAAGTGGGAGCAGAAATATTTGGAAGAGCGAGCCATGAGGCAATTTGCCATGGATGCAGCTGCCACTGCAGCCGCCCAGCGGGATACCACACTTATCCGCCACTCCCCTCAGCCCTCACCCAGCAGCAGCTTCAATGAGGGTCTGCTCGCCGGAGGCCACAGGCACCAGGAGATGGAAAGCAGGTTCGACACAGCAGACCAGACCCAAGGGACCCCTGAGGAAGAGGGTTGGGGTGGCCAGTTTTCTGTGCTGTCCTTTTTTTTTTTTTTTTTTAATTTTCTGCCAGTCCTGGGCTTGAGCTCAGGGCCTGAGCACCGTCCTTAGGCTTTCTCAAGGCTAGAGCTCTACCACTTGAGCCACAGCACCACTTCTGACTTTTTCTGTGTTTGTGGTACTGAGGAATCAAACCCAGGGTTTCAAGCCTGAGCTTCTTTTGCTCAAGGTTAATTCCCTGCCACCTGAGCTACAGCACCACTTTTGGTTTTTTTCTGTTTATATGGTACCAAGGAATGGAACCCAAGGCTTAATGCATGTTGGGCAAGCACTGTAACACTCAGACACATTCTCAGCCCAGTCCTTCGTTTCTGATCCACAGGCCCTTTCCCCACTCAGCTCAGCAGGCATTTCTGACCACAGAATTTTGATAGACAGGAAATTGTCCACTCAGGAGACTGACTATGGAGCTGTTGGACATCCTTCTAGGTTATGCCTGACTCTTCAAGAGCATTGCCCTTTTAGGAAGAGTAAGAGTTATACAGTGCTAGCAGCGAGACTGGGACCTGCCCCTGAGCATGCGCCTTAGCAGTATCAGATGGCTTAGAGCCTCAAGCACGCTGGTAGTTTCTGGAGCCTGAGCTTAAGACCATCAACTGCAGGGCTGTGGTGACATTTCTTCAGGCCCGCCTAGGCCCATCCTAGGATCTGTAGGGAAGACAGGAGATCTCACCTGTGTCTGGCAAAAGGTGGGCTGGGAGGCGGTGTTGGATTAGTAGGTCTGACCGTAGGGGCGTGGCTTTCTCCCTCAGGTTGAAGGTTCTTCATGCCCAGATCTTAGAGAAGGATGCAGTGATCAAAGTCCTCCAGCAACGCTCCAGGAAAGACCCTGGCAAGGCCATCCAAGGGTCCCTGCGGCCTGCCAAGTCGGTGCCATCTATCTTCGCAGCCACTGCAGGAACCCAGGGCTGGCAAGGACTGTCAACCAGTGAGCGCCAAGCAGATGTTCCTGCCCGGCTCACAGGAGGTAAGAGGAAGAAGGCTGGTGGTGCAATGAAGACAAGAACTTCTTAGACCTAAACAGATTGCCAGGGACCTTTCCGCCCAGAATCAAGGCTCACCAGAGTGAAGAGGAGTGCTAGCACATCCCCACACATTCTATCACCTGCTTAGCCATCCAAGTAAAAGCAACTCCCCGTGCAGTATGCCTTCTAAACAAGCCCTGGTGACTTCTAAGCAGATACCTCAGAACTAGAGGTATCTATAAAGAGGGAGGGAGCTCACCATTTTAAACATCTGGAAGCTAATCCAACCTGAAAAATCAGTAGCATTTGTGACTTATCAGACTTGCAGATCGAGAGCCACCCACAAATGCCCAGAAGGCCCTGGGTTCACTTAGGGAGCTCTTTCTTTGGGGTCACATCTTGTCAGCCAGACTGTAACCACCAACTTTCTCTGTTTTCCACAGACAGAGCACCCATGGAGGAACTGGTAGCCACAGCTACCCCTGCCACTCACGCCAAACACGGGAGCAGAGACGGGAGCACCCAGACTGATGGCCTTCCAGACAGCACCCCTGCCTGCCTGGCTCCAGAACCCAACAGTTTCCTGGGGTGCAGCGGTGGCCAGAGGGCAGCTTCTCTAGGTAAGCCCTCTACTTTTCCTGGCCTATACCGAGAGTATGGGAGCAAGTCTAGGAAAGGAGAAACTTGAGAAGAGGCCCTTTTTTTCTTTTTTAGCTTCCCTTTCACATTAGCCTTTGCATATTTGTCTGTGTCTCATGATCTCAGAAAACCACAGGCATGAGAGGAATTCTGCAACCTCCCTCCCCTCCCCAGGGGGAAGGGCTATCTCCCTCTCCCCCCCCAACCAGCTCCTTTGAGCCCTCCAACCAGTTTATAGTCCTGAATAAATGCCATCTTCTACACTGAAACTTGGTAGTCTGGGTCAAGAATTGAAAGGGAACAAAATATTGTGTTTGGTGGCCAAGTTATAGGAACCAGGGCAACTGAAGGGGGGGCAGGGCAGGAGTTGATGAGAGAGTGTCCTGTCTTTAAAATGTGCTAGGATGAAGCATTGCTGCTAACCCTCACGGCTTGCGCCTATGGTCTTGTCTCTCCAGACTCTGTAGCCTCGTCCCGAGCCCAGGACCTGTCAGATATGGTGGAGATACTGATCTGAAAGGAAGGAGTGGGTTTCTTGAGGACCCTGAATCATGCCCTCACCACTGCCATTCTCCGCCATTCCAGCCACTCCCTCCAACTGCTGGCTCCTCACTTTTCCTCTGCCACTGACTATCTCTTCCTGGGAGCTCATGGAGAGGTGTGTTGTTGGGGATGGGGGACCTGAGAGAGCTCGGCACCTTGAAGACTCCTTTAGGCCATCGTCTTCCTGTACCTATGGAGAAGGATGATCCATCTTTCACCAGCTGGATGGGTGAAAGGAGTAGAGTTCAGGCCTCTCCTGCCCTTCCTGTTCATACTCAGAGAGGAAGAGGGAAATGTGTTAGTTTGGAAAGCTGATTCCCCAGACTGGCACTAGCCCAGGTTTGTTTTCTGGTTTAAGTATGGCCCCAGCCAGCCTCACCCACTCCTCAGTTCCTCACTGCCTTCTTGGGGTCACTCAGACTGAAGACTGTTGAAGGCGTGAGACTCAGAGAAATCACTGTCTTGTCCTTTACTTGGTGTGGTTTAGGGGCCATTTGTGTGGACCAGGGACAGTGTGTAGTTTGTATATAATTCCCTTTTCTCTGGGAACAGAAGATTGAAGCATGCTGGTTCACATTCATGTCCATGGGCTGAGCTGCCCATCCCTGCTGTCACGGTTCTGGAAACTTCTCACTGGTCTCTGAGTAACTTCTCCTCTTCCTCGATTCCTTGGCCCATGAACTGTGATGATGCTGGTTGATTCTTGAGACATTGGTTGCCCCTTTTCCTACATGTAGAGCCCTTGTTATGATGCAACTTGGCTGGCTCCATAGTTCCTGTCCATGGGATTTCCTGACAATTTGGTTATAAACTGAGCCCGACGAAATGAGCCAGCACACAATGGACATCTGCCAAGACCACCTGTGGGCTTTTGGGTGGCCCTACCCACTACCAGTTTTGAACTAATGGGACTTTGTGTCTTGTCCTTGTGTTTTTTTTTCTGCCTGGAGGGAGGAAACTATGGTGTTGGAAATTGGTCTTCTGAGTGGAGCCTCAATCTTAAAAAATGGCACCCACGAGGCTGGTTCCTCAAGCCACCCTTTGCCCAGCTCTGGAGCAGGGACATGACACTGGGAATGAGGAAGAGGTATCCATATGGCAGCCTCATACTCATCAGCAGTGACTTCCAGTCATAAAATCCCCCAATTCAGCACCAAGAGCAATTGGTGGATTTTTTTTTTTTTTAGCAGTTTTTGTCTTTAATTGTTTTCTTGTTGCTGATATTTCAGATTTTCATGTTTTTCTTTCCTTTTTTTTTTTCTTTTACTGTTTCTAAGTTCTATATGTGTTCTATCCTGACAGTTTCTTAAGTTTTCTTTTTAAACATTTGCATTTGCTGGACAACTGCATAATTTTTTAAAAAAATTATTGTGCCCCTGTTTAAAGCTGAAAAATACATTTGGTTCATGTGCATTGTTTACAAAAACCAAAAGAAAAAAAAACAGGAGGAAAAAAGGCAAAAATATTGTGAAAGAAAAAAAGCAACTTAATATATTTTGGATTAATATTTGGTATTTCTTTTTAAAGTATTTTTTTGTGCTGTGAACATTTTCTGCCAAAGATCATGATGTGTGTCTGTATGTTTTTAAGTTATCGTAAATATTTAAAAAATGTAAACATGGCCGTTTTTGTTATGCTACCCTGAACCAGGACTGCTGCTGCATTCCACTGGGTATAACAGTATTTTAATTAAAAAACAATTACAAATGGTGTCTTTTTCTTCTATTTAAGACCAGTCTCTGTGCATGCGTGCGTGCATGCATGGTGTGTGTGTCTGTGTGTGTAACCTGGGCTTATCTCAAACCTTCCAATGTCCTCGGGCCTCCCAAATGCTGGGAATACAAACATGTCCCACCAAGCCTGCCTACTTGCACCATTACTTGTAAAATGTCTTAGTATGGGTGGTTGGTGGGTGAGTTGACCCTGAGGAAAGGAAAGAGGGTGAGAATCACACAGGGCCACCCTTGTCATATTCCATTCTCTTCAAGAACCGTAGACAAACTGCATTAAGGAAAGAGTTGGAATGAGGACATAGTTTGCGTTTGTTTCCCCACACAAGACTTCTTTTCCTGTCAGGCTGGCTTTGAACAGCAATCCTGAGATCTCAGCCTACTGAGTGGCTAGGTTTATAGATGTGAGCCACTGTCTCACTGGATGCTTTTTTTTTTTTTTTCCTTTCCTGAAGCTCTGGAAAAGTATGTTGCTCCACCATTATGCTTTGGCATTCCCGATGGGGATGTGGGCAGGCAGGCAGGCAGGCAGACAGGTTATGGGACATGTGACAGCAAGCTACTCCCCTGACTGGATGAAACTGTCAAGGCAGGGGTAGGTACTGGACAGACATGATGCATAACCAAGCTGAGATTCTAAGGCAGGGTGTCTTCTGGCCAGACTGCATGCCTGTAAGAATGGAGTGGAGCAGGTGCAAGAATTTAGAACATCCAAGGACTTTTTCAACTTTGCAGATGGCGGTGGACCTTGCTAAATAGGGATCTCACCCCACCCTCCAGTCTGCCTCTTGCCACCAGAGCAATGCCAAGCTGCAGTTTCAGCTGCAGTTTCAGCTGCCAGTTTCAGCTGCAGAGATGGGTCCCTCACCTGAGACTCAAGCCTGGTCTCGGAGGTAGTTGGAATAATGGGACACCTGCTCTTTTCCCCTCATTGGTCCTCTGCTGAGACTTGGTGTCCAAAGCAAATTGGCAGTGACTAGTAGGGGGGTTCCAAAGAGACTCCCATTCAGTTCCACTTACCACCTTCACCTCAAGAGCTCTGGTATGACAGTCTAGATCTGTAAGCAGTCAATCCTAACAAGACACTCACCTACCTTGGCCAAGGACTTTGAATGAAAACATTCTGTGGATGTAATATGCTGCCACATTTATATGCCTTTGGCACAGATGGTCGGGGGGGAAAGAATGAAAAAATTGATCCCAATGTATTAGTACATGCATGTGGGCACATATGTGTCCTAGAGAAAGATACAAGAAGCAACCCTTGCTTTTGATCCTGTGGGATTCTTTAGACAAATGCACCCCAGTGAAGTCATCTCAGAAGGGGTTGCATGTGCCACTCATGCACTTGGAAATGCAGCCTAACCAAGCTCTGGGAATGGCAAAAATTACAAGCTGAGGATGGTTAGGCAGGCCTCAGAGAGGGAGGTGTCTGTCCCTGGTGTCTGAACACCTGTAAAGGGGTGGGGCCTACACCAGAGCCTGGGTGGCTCTCCTTGGCCCTTCTGAGGCCAAGTACCTCTTTGAGGTGGCAGACCTCACCTGCCTGTTCTGCAGGCTCAAAGGTGTAACACATTGCTCCCTCCCTCCCCCACACTTGGAGATCAGCCTAGGAGCTCTGAGCAACTGCCCCAACTTCTTTCTCTCCTTTCCTCAGCTCCTAGTTAATAATTGTTAACTTTCTCCCTGGCTTGAGCATATTCCAGGTTCCTAGAGCTAAAAAAAAAATGCCAAGTAAATTGAGGCCCAACAACCAAGGCCACCTCAATTGCCCCCATCAACATCCCCAGCTGGATAGGAAACTTGTTTGCAGTGTCACCACTGTCTTGATTCCAACACAGGTGAGGGACTTGGTTAAACTGCAAAGTCATACACACACACACACACACACACACACACACACACACACACACACACACACACACACACACACAGCACTCTGGCTGTGTGTGACTGAGCTCTCTGAAGGCAGCCCAGCAACAGAGCAATGCTTCATAGACTAGACATGCCTGGGTACAACAGAGGTACTAAGTGTCACAAATAAGCTCTCAGTATCCTTTGGGGGGGGAAATAGTATTCACATGCCATAAGATTCAGACCTATGCAATCCACTGGTACTTTACAAAGCCAGCAAATCAGCTATGGGTCATCACCACATGCCCTACTTGTATCCCTACTACATCATCTGCTTCAGTCCTATCAGATAACTTCCCCAGGACAATTCTATGAACTTCTCTTTCCTCTGACCTTAAGCTTGCAGGGTCTGCCCAAGGCTTTCCAGAGCAGAGCAGGATTGACAATGGGGGTAAATCCAGTCTGGGGGAGTCTTTGTAAGATGAATAATGCAATATGGTCTAGAACTTATCTGCATGGGGCACTGGGTGCTTGCTGGGTCCTGTCAGGGATGATTCTCTAGGAGGTGATTTGTTGTTGTTGTTATTTTGCTGGTCCTAGGGCTTGAACTCAGGGCCTAGGCACTGTCCCGAGCTGCTTTTGCTCAAGGATAGCACTCTACCACAGCACCACTTCTGGCTTTTTTTTTTGTTTGTTTATGTGATACTGAGCAATTGAACCCAGCGTCTTGTGCTGGGCAAGTACTCTACCACTTGAGCCACAGTCCCAGCCTCATGGATTTATTTTTGTCTCTTCCAGGAGAGGCTTAGAGCTGGAGATGGGAGGAGGATGAAATGTTTCATCTTGGAGAAGTACCACCAAAGGAGCCTGGAGAAGACACCACAAAAGATGTCCCCAGAGAGCTTGGAGAGCAGACTCGACCAGGATTCAGATCTGTGGCTGGTCCATCTCTGCACCCTGTCCCCACCCACCAAACCAAACCTCCAGCCTCCAGCTTAGAGTAGCCACTCTCAACTGTAATGTGACAGTGGCCACTCAGTTGTAATAAGGACACACATTTCTTCTCCACTCACAGAACCTATGGGCTCTCAACTCTGAGCAAGCCAAGTGTCACAGTCTGTCCTCAGATAAACTGGCTTTTGCGAAGCCAAAGGCTTCTACCTGGGGGCACATTCCAAGTGTGTTGGGCAAGCGCATGATCATTTCCCTGTTCAGGTTTGTTTCTTGCATCAGTTTGACCTTCCTTCCCAGCTTCTGGAGGCCCCGCCCAGACTCTCCCCTGCCCTAGCTGCTTGCTCAACGGTGCACTATGGAAACCTCACCGCACATTGCATCAGCAGCCAAAATACCTGAATCCATGCTGCTGAGTGACTAACTGCACAAGCCTCGGCTAAGACAGTGGCTCAAGATGACAGGAATCCTCTTAGCTTAAAAAGTATCCTAAGGATACTTCTCTAAGGTGTAGGGTCTCTGCCTCAACTGACTTATCTTTTCTCTATTTTTCTTTACTTGGCCATACCATCTCTTCATTCATTCACTTATTCATTCATTCATGTTACAAGTGTTATATTGAGTGCATGCCATGTGCTTTACTAGCACTGTGACAGGTCCCAAGGTACAGTCACAAATAAGGCAAATGGGGCCGCGAGTTTGGCCTAGTGGTAGAGTGCTTTGCCTACCATGCGTGAAGACCCGGGTTCAATTCCTCAATACCACATATGTAGAAAAAAGCCAGAAGTGGTGCTGAGGCTCAAGCAGTAGAGCTCTAGCCTTGAGAAAGTCCAAGGAAGTGCACAGGCCCTGAGCTCAAGCCCAGGACTGGCAAAAAACAAAAACAAATAAGGCAAATGATATGTCCCAACATTTCTATGTCTCTACCATCTGTTTGACTTTTGTACCTCAAGCCAACCCCAGGGTACTCAGAAGTTAGATAAAAATGAATATTCTTGGTCGAGAGTTTGGCCTAGTATGCACAAACACCCGTGTTTGATTCCTCAGTACCACATACATATAAAAAAAGCCGGAAGTGGTGCTGTGGTTCAAGGACAGTGTTAAGGCCCTCAGTTCAAGCCCCAGGACTGACAAATTAAAAAAATAAAAAGATGACTATTCTTGTCAAAGACTGACTGGTCTTCATCTACGTCCCTGGTATCTCATCAGGTACCTGTACAGACCCAGCCACGAAAATAATAGGTAGAAGCTGGGCACAGTGGCTCACATCTGTAATCCTAGCTACCCAGGAGGCTGAAATCTGAGGATCACAGTTCAAAGCCAGCCTGGGCACTAATGACCATGAGTCTCTTATCTCCAATTTACCACTAGAAAACTGGAAGTGGCACTGTGGCTCAAAGGGTAGGGCAGTAGCCTTAAGCTCAAGAGCTCAAGGACAACACCCAGGGGTAGGGTGGTAGCCTTGAGCTGAAGAGCTCAGGGACAGCCCCACAACTGATCAAAAAAAAAAAAAAAAAAAAAGGAGGAGGAGGAGGAAGAGGTTCCTATTGTGCCATGTTCCTCATCCCTAGCCTTTGCATGTGCTGTTCTTGTCCCCTCTCATTTGTCCCCCAGTATGACCCTAACTTCCTCCTGGAAGCCTCCTTTCTTCCACTCTCTTTACCTTCCTGTGGTACCATGAGAGAGAAGAGACACTTGAAGGCTGAGGGCCACCTTGCTATGGCTCTGCTTAGTTAGAAAAGAAGCCAGGGGTGAGAAAAGAATGACCTTCTCATTTATCCTAAGGCTTGTCTCTCCCTGTGCTGCAGTCACAAATGACCCCCGCCCCCCCCCCCCAACAAGGCTAGAACAGTAGCCCCTGAGGCTATTTTTACTAGAGACCCCAATTCCCTAGTCCTTGACCAATCCCCAGTTTCTTCTCAGGAAATGGGAGAGGAAGAAAGGGACTCTGTGGGTGGTGTCTTCAGGTCAGAGTAGGAGAATCTGAGCCTAAGGGCCTGGGCCAAGCCAAGAGCAGTGGATGAACAGGTGCTGTGGGTGTATGAGCCTAGAACCAGCCCTGCTGGATGGCTGGCCCCTGAATCAGGCCCAAATGCTAATGGTCACGTGGGCCTGGGCCAGCCCAGCCATGGGAATAGCAGGCGGAACCAGAACTCCCTCTACCCCTAAGAGAGCTTCTCTTGTCTGACTCTGTCAACCATAAGCTCCCTCTGGGAGTAGGCCAGAGATGGGGTGGGGCAGAAAAATTTTATCAGGCAGCAGTTCCCAGCCACAGTGGATGGTACTTGGGTCTGAAGGACAATTTACAGGGGCTCAGACAAATCACACAAAGATCAGAGCCAAGCAGAGACACAGCCCCTTCTCCCTAGAGTCCTCATGTAATTTCCAGGTCCAATCCTCCTCTTCCTCTCTAGAAGTAGAAGCCCTGTAATCAAGGGAGTGGGGAGGGAATCAATGATGCCTCCAGGAAATAAAACAGTATGTCTTCCAGTCCCTGCATCTCCTGTTTTCCAAGTCCTCAAGAAAGCAGGACCCTTCCAGTGCCATGAGAAAGACTGGTCTATGCACCTGCCAGCATTCCTCAGGTCAGGCAACCTGGTCAAAGGTCTGTGTCTGTCCATGGCCTGCACCATTCCCCCCACATTGGTCCTTCAGAGTCTGGACTCAGGGAACAATAGGGCCAAGGCATGGAATGTATGTCAGAGCCTTTGTTACTGAAGAATACCTCTTCTACAAATACCTAGGATGGGCTGGGAGTTTGGCCTAGTGGTAGAGTGCTTGCCTACCATGCACGAAGACCGGGGTTCAATTCCTTAGTACCACATACATAGAAAAAAAGCCAGAAGTGGTGCTGAGGCTCAAGTGGTAGAGCTCTAGGCTTGAGAAACTCCAAGGACAGTGCTCAGGCCCTGAGCTCAAGCCCAGGACTGACAAAAAAAAATACCTAGGATGTCCCTCCTCTGGGAAAGACACTGATCTAGATGTTAAGAAGACAGTGGAAAAGAATGTAGATACAAATCCCTGTCAGGAATGCAGCATAGTGGTAGAGTGCTTGCCTAGCATGTATGAAGCCCTGGGTTTGATTGCTCAATACCACCTACACAGAAAAAGCTAGAAGTAGTGCTGTGGCTCAAGTGGGAGAGTGCTAACCTTAAGCACAAAGAGGCTTAGGAACAGTGCCCAGGTCTAGAGTTCAAGCCAGGACTAGCAAAGTAATAATAATAATAATAATAATAATAATAATAATAATTCCTATCTTATAGAACTTTATGCACAGGTAGGGTGTGGTGGGGGAGAGGAGCAAAGAGACAGGAAACCACATGAACCCTCCAGAGTAAGTTAGAAAAATTTATGTTCGAACCTCTGTGGTGGAAAGCTAGTTTTGTTGTTGTTGTTGTTGCTGCTGCTGCTGTTTTGCCAGTCCTGGGGCTTGAACTGAGGGCCTGAGCACTGGACATTTTTTGCTCAAAGTTAGTGCTCTGCCACCTGATCCACACCACCACTTCCGGCTTTTTCTGTGTAGGTGGTACTGAGGAATCAAACCCAGGGCTTCCTGCATGCTAGGTGAGCACTCTACCACTAGGCTACACTCCCAGCCCCAAGCTAGTTGTTTTGCAGGGTTTGTTTTTGTTTTTTACAACGTGCATTTGGGTAACAGCAAATGAACTGCCAGGGAACTGTCTAGAGTATCTGTAATAGGGAAGTTTCTGAAGGCATGTTTTCGGTTTCTGTCCTCAAGCCTTCTTGGGGGGGACCAGTGTGTGCATACACAGCAGCATCTGGAGTATGCAGCCAACAGGTGGATGGGACAAAGTTCACCCATTTGTCCAGGTGGCCCCACTAACAATAGCCTCGAAATAGCAGGCAATAGTAGGCTTATCCCCTTTCCAAGAGGGCAAGGCCAGGGTGGGGTCAGGTTTGGGCAGAGTAGGCTCAGAGCTCCTGGGTGCTGACTCAAGGCCAGGAGTAGACAGTCTTGTGCATTCCTAACAAGTAGGTCACTGTGAGTAGTCCACGCTCCAGACCTAGGGTTGACTGCTAGAGACTTGGGGAAACTTCCCCAAGGATCCCCCCCCCCCCCGCCCCAGCCCACTGCCGTGGGATAATCAGCTTAGGAGGAGCTGTATAGAGGGAAGGAAGGGGAGGTAAGCAGGTGCACTACTAAATTGTTTTTAAAAAAGGGGGCGGGGCTGGAGGTATGCTCAGTTGGCAGAGCAACGGCCAATGAATGAAAATATCAGGTACCAAAAACAAGTCCCAGTTTGGGGAGAGAGAGGACAAAGGAGGGGGGAATCTCAGGGCCTCAAATTTGCTAAGCAGGTCATACCACCAGTCCTTTTTCTGTGTTTAGGTTATTTGAGGGGGTAAAACCCCACTTTCCATGACTGGGCTGGCCTGGACTGCAACCTTTTTTTTCTTCCTTCCTTTCTTCTTTCCTTTTCTTTCTTTCCTTCTTTCTTTCTTTTGCCAGTCCTGGGGCTGGAACTCAGGGCCTGGGCATTCTTTGAGCTTTTTTTTTTTTTTTTTTTTTTTTTTGCCAGTCCTGGGCTTGAGCTCAGGGCCTGAGCACTGTCCTTGGACTTTCTCAAGGCTAGAGCTCTACCACTTCCGGCTTTTTTCTATATGTGGTACCAAGGATTCGAACCCAGGTCTTCATGCATGCTAGGCAAGCACTTTAACCACTAGGCCAAACTCCCGGCTTAGAGCTTTCTTAAGGCTAGCATTCTACCACGTGAGCCACAGCACCACTTGCAGCTTTTTCTGTGCATGCGGTACCAAGGAATCAAACTCAGGGTTTTGTGCACAGTAAACAAGCACTCTACCACTAGGCCAAACTCCTGGCCCCGTGCAATCTTTCCATTTGTGCTTCCCTTTGTTGCTGGGTTGACAGGTGCTAGCTATTGCACCAGCTATTGTAATTTCCCAGAACTCAGAATGAGTTCATTAGTTGAGGTGCAGTCTCATGAACTTTTATACCCAGCCATGATATTCAGTACTTGTGACAAGTGTATCATACAAGTGCAAAGGGTCAATAGAGGAGGAACTGAGGGTAAAACATGTAGTACTGATGGACCTGACCTTTACATCTAAATGGGTTCTCTAGGCTCATCTTGGCAATAAGTCCACCACAACTGACAAATTTGCTAGTAAAATCAAGCTACATTTTGCCTGAACTAACTTTAAACTGCCAATATTCTCACATATACATAATGATAGCTCTTGTGGTATCATCTGAATATACAAAATACGATTATACCTACTTATAATGTTTAAGAAATGTCTATTCAGATAATATTCCAATTTTTATCCCTCCCCCCTTTTTTTTGGTCAGTCATGGAGTTTGAAGTCAGAGCCTGGGCTTTGTTCTTGAGTTCTCCAGCACAAGGCTAGCACTCTACCACTTTGAGCCACAGCACCACTTTCATTTTCCAGATGGTTCACTGGAGAGAAGAGTCTCATGGACTTCCCTGCCAGGGCTGGCTCTAAACTATGATTCCCAGATCTCAGCCTCCTGAGTAGCTAGGATTATAGGTGTGAGGCACCAGCACCCAGATTTCCCTATGTTTTATTTATTTATTTATTTTTGCCAGTCCTGGGGCTTGAACTCAGGGCTTGAGCATTGTCTTTGGGCTTTCTCACGGCTAGCACTCTACCATTGGGACCCAGGACCACTTTTGGCTTTTTTCAATGTATGTGGTACCCAGGTCTTTGTGTATGCTAGGCAAGCACACTACCAATAGGCCAAACTCCTGGCCCCTCCCATGTTTTATTACCATCAAGTAGTTGCTCCAGGGAGTTGAATTTTTACACGTCCACATATACATACATCATGTACCTTGAATAGGCCCACCTCCTCAATCATTCTTCCTCATGGTGTCTCTCTCTTTCCAATTGAATCTCAACAACTTCATTTTCACACATGTACATAAAGTACTTTGGCTATATTCACCCTCTCTGTTTGCCCTCTGGTCCTCCCATTAGCTGTCCACATTCTGGCAGGACCTGTCTTAAATTCCTGTCATTCTTTTTTTTAATGCATGCTAATTTTTCAAAGGTGTTTCACAAATGTGGTATTTCACAAATGCATACACAGAATTTCTTTTTTGTCCAAGACTGGGGCTCAAACTCTGTATTTGATGTTTTTGTTCATTGGCTGGCACTCTACCACCTAAGCCATGCCTACAACTCCTATAGAATTATTATTTTTATTTATTTTTTTTGCCAGTCCTGAGGCTTGAATTCTGGGCCTGGGCACAGTCGCTGAGCTGCTTTTTTGTTCAAGTCTACCATTTACCACTTGAGCCATAGCACTACTTCTGGCTTTTTCTGTATATGTGGTTCTGAGGAATCAAACCCAGGGTGTCATGAATGCTAGGCAAGTTCTCTACCACTAAGCCACATTCCCAGCTCTATTTTATTCTTTTTTTTTTTGCCAGTCCTGGGCTTGAGCTCAGGGCCTGAGCACTGTCCTTGGACTTTCTCAAGGCTAGAGCTCCACCACTTGAGCCTCAGCACCACTTCTGGCTTTTTTCTATGTATGTGGTACTGAGGAATCGAACCCGGGTCTTCATGCATGCTAGGCAAGCACTTTAACCACTAGGCCAAACTTCCGGCCCCTCTATTTTATTCTTTACTTACTTATTTCCCAGTAATGGGGCCTGGGCATTGTATCTAAGTTTTTTTGCTCAAGGCCAGAGCACTACCACTCTGAGCCATAGCTCCACTTCTGGTTTTAGATGGTTAACTGTAGATCAAAGTCTTACATCCTTTCCTGCCTAGGCTGGCTCAGTCTCTTGAGTAGCTAGGATGACATATGTGATTCACCAGAGCCAGGCTTCGTAGTATTATTTTAATCAGTTTGAATGCCCCTACTCCAGTTTACTCTAATTTTCCTCATCTTCACTACTCCCCACTATTCCACAGCTTTCATTTATTCACAGATTCAGTGTACTTCAGTATTGTTTACTCTTTAACATTCCTTTTTCTTCTCTCCTTCCTTACCTCCCTTGTAGCTTCATTTTATTCATAACTTAGTCTTTGGTAGGTGCCTCTTGGCCTAATCCAAGAGTCAAAGAACATGAAGTGCTCCCCCCTCCAGCCAAAAACAAACAAACGGCTGGCAGGGACCATCTTTACCTCCCACCTAGACACAGACACCAATTTCTCCAGATGAAGTGAGACAGTCTCCTTTTGCTCTTGGTTCCCCCTTCACCTTGTGTTAAGCTGCCTTTTGACTGGTCAGTTCAGTCCTGGAGGGGGTGACAATGTCCAATAAGAAATGTACTTACTACTTTACATATGTAACTATAACCCCTTTGTACACCCTGACAATAAAATTAAATTAAAAAAGAGAAATAGAAAAAAGAACAGTATAGCCCTAACACAAAGGCAGTGCAACAGGACACCATGAGAGGAAAAGTGGGCATGGCCTCCATTCCAGAGCTGGGACAAAGGTCCTGTTGCCAGCTCTTGGAATGCAGCAGGAATTCCTCCTAATCTCCATACCAACCTTATCTGAGTAATGAGTCTAACAAGAATGTGTTTGCTGCCCTGCTAGCTGTGCCTAAAGAGCTAGCTGTGGCTTTTCCCTCCCAGGACACATCTTCCCAGATGTCCAGCTTCTTTTGAGCACCAGATACTTGGGGCATGCCTCACTTTCATGTCTACATGGTGTGGCTTTAAGGGGAGGAAGAAGCAGCTGCCATCCTTCCAATAAGGAAGCCTCTCCAGGTGGTCAAGTATTTGACCCCACCAAGTGTCATTTCAACCATAATCAGTTTGGGTTGTATACGACCAACTTTTTTTTTTTTTCCTTTTTGCCAGTCCTGGGTCTTGAACTGCAGGCCTGAGCACTGTCCTTGGGCTTTCTCAAGGCTAGAGCTCTACCACTTCAGCCATAGTACCACTTCTAGCTTTTTCTATGGATGTGGCACTGAGGAATGGAACTAGGGTCTTCATGCATGCTAGGCAAGCATTCTACCCCAAGGTCAAACTCCTGGCCCAATATACAACCAACTTTTGTGCACATTATTCCCTTTGTCTGGAACATTCTTCCCTTCTCTTCCCAGCCATTGGCAATGAGAGGTTCTTTTGGTCCCTCAGGAGTAAACATAAATGACACCTCTAAGAGAAGATTTTCTCTGACTACCCCAGATTGAGCAAGGCCAATCCTGTTTTATGATCTTATTGCATCTTTGTAAATCTCTCCACTATTGTCACTAAAGAAGTATTTGTGATGACTCTCCCTTACTGAGGAATGCCACTTAATGAATGCAGGAAGAATGAGGAAATACAAAGTCACAGTGGAACACTAGAACTCTCTGAAGGCCAAATCTACCCATGGATATTAAAGTTACTGGGGAAAAGTTTAAGAAAGATACTAACTCTCAAACATACTCACCCTAAATCAGTTTTTGTTGATTACAGTACAGAAACTTGGCTACTCCTTAACCAAATCACCAAAAATTAATATGACCAGTAATAAAACAGAATGACAAGCCCAGGGCCTGTGGCTCAGGCCTGAAATCTTATTCAGGAGACTGAGATCTGATTGATGTTTAAAGCTAGTCTGGGCATGAAAAGTCTGAGAGACACTTATCTTCTATAAATACACCCCCACCACACACACACACACACACACACACACACACACACACACACACACAAATATAGCCAGAAGTGGAACTGAATGGTAGAGTGCTAGCTTTGAGCACGGGAAAGCACCTAGGCCCTGAGTTGGAGCAGAAAGATTAGAACAGAAAGAAAGAAAGAAAGAAAGAAAGAAAGAAAGAAAGAAAGAAAGAAAGAAAGAAAGAAAGAAAGAAAAAAAGAAAGAAAGAAAGAAAAGAAAAGAAAAGAAAAGAAAAGAAAAGAAAAGTATGTAAGGGAGGAAGCTGGGCACGGTAGCTCATGCCTATAATCCTAGCTACTCAGGAGGCTGAGGTCTGAGGACTGAGGTGCAAAGCCAGCCAGGGCACTAAATTCTGTAAGACTCTTATCTCCAATGAACCACTAGAAAACTGGAAGTGGTGCTGTGGCTCAAGGGGTAGGGCAGTAGCCTTGAGCTGAAGAGCTCAGGGACAGCACCCAGGCCCAGGGGTAGGCAAAAAAAAAAAAAAAAAAGACCAGGGGGTTGTCATAGATTGGAGGAAACTAAGGTAATATGATAACCAAATGAAACGTGACATGTTGGGTCATAGGAAAAAGAATTTGTACTTGAATGACTATTATTTGCATGTGTGTGTGTGTGTGCCTGTGCGCCCATGTGCGAGCACACACATGAGTAAGCCAGTCTTGGAGCTTGAAATCAGGGCCTTGAGCTTTTTTTTTTTTTGCCAGTCCTGGGCTTAAGCTCAGGGCCAGAGGACTGTCCTTGGATTTTTCTCAAGGCTAGAACTCTACCACTTGAGCCTCAGCTTTTTCTAAGTATGTGGTACCAAGGAATCGAACCCGGGTCTTTGTGCATGCTAGGCATGCACTCTACCACTAGGCCAAACTCCAGGCCCCAGAACTTTTTATTTTTTAGTCAATCATGGGGCTTGAACTTTGGGCCAGGGCATTGTCTCTGAGCTCTTCAGCTCAAGGCTAGTGCTCTACCACTTGAGCCACAGCACTACTTCTGGTTTTCTGAGGGTTAGTTTGAGATAAGAGTCTCATGGACTTTAGTGCCCAGGCTGGCTTTGAACCACGATCCTCAAATCTTAGACTTCTGAGTAGCTAGGATTATAGGCATAAGCCACTGGCACCTGGCCTTGAGCTTTTTTACGCAGGGTTAACACTCTACCACTTGAGCCACAGCTCCACTTCCAGTTTTTTGAAGGTTACTTGTACAGAGTCTTAAGGACTTTCCTGACTGGGCTGGCTTCAAATCTTGATCCTTAGATCTCAGTCTCCTGAGAAGCCAGGATTTCAGGCATGAGCCACCAGCACCCAGCTAAACATCTGCTTTTGAGAAACAATCCAGCCTGCAACAATTAGGAACCATCCAGTATCCATTTACTATTGCTGTGTTACACACCACTCCAAAACTTAGCTGTTTCTTTTATTTGTTCACAATTCCATGAATCTAGCATTAGGGTTGGATTGCAGCCTTCTGGTAACTTTACTTGAAGGCCCAGATGGCCTATTCAGAGTCAGGTTGCAAAGTGGCATGCACAGAAGGATGGGAGGAAGTACTAGAAATATCTTCTCAAACCATCTATCATAGACTTTATGTGGAGAAGAAGATGAGCAGATTGGGTGGGTCTTTGCCCTTAAGAACCCAGAATGAGGGGCTGGAAATATTGCCTAGTGATAGCGTGCTTGCCTAGCATGCATGAAGCCCTGCGTTTGATTCCTTAGTACCACATAAACAGAAAAAGCCAGAACAGGCACTGTGGTTCAAGTGGTAGAGTGCTAGCCTTGAACAAAAGAAGTTCAGAGACAGTGTCCAGGCCCTGAGTTCAAGCCCCAATACTGGCAAAAAAAAAAAAAAGAAAGAAAGAAAGAAAGAAAAGAAACAAGAATGACAACCAACTAGGAAGTATCGTGAGTTTGAAACAAAGCTGCAGAAGAAATCAGGAATTCCTTGATGTATGATAGGGAGCTAGCAGAAGAGGGAAAATGAGCTGCCTGCTTGTCCTCATTTACCCAGGTCAAAGGCTTTCACTTCTCTGGATCATGACTATCATATTCTAAGATGTTACAGCCCTGTTACAGGCTAAGATAATCATTTCTGGCTAATAGAATTATTATTTATTCCTAAAGCAAAGATGGCATAATATCAAGCCCTCCATACAGCAGCTAGACTTTTTTATGCACTACTGGTTGAGGCAGGAAATTTTCCAACAAGAGGTGATGCACAAATGGGTTCAGAGTTAACCCTTAGCACAGTCCCTATTTCTTCCCTCCAGTTGAGTACTTGCCCTTTTCTCTAGTGACTACTCAGGACATGTCTAGCTGTCCACGTTTACACGGGAGGAGATACATCCCCAAGGGAGGTATCTCATACCACAGGAGATGAATGAAATCCTGGCTGCATCAATCACTGTGAATAATGGAAGATGTGGTTGCTTAATAAACCCTGAACAAATCAACTGTCTTAGTCAACATTCCTTATCTGTGAAATGTGGCTTTTGTAAGAACCAGTGAAGAGCTGGGAGCTGGTGGCTCACGCCTGTCATCCTAACTATTTAGGAGGCTGAGATCTGAGGATTGCAGTTGGAAGCCAGCAGAAAAGTCCTTGTGAAACTCTTATCTCTAATTAACCACTTAAAAAATGGAAAAACGGAAGTGGACCTATGTTTCAAAATGGTAGAGCATTAGACTTGAGCTGAAGAAGGGCTTAGGGGCAGAGGCCAGGCCCTGAGTTCAAGCCCCACATTGAAAAAGAAAAAAAAAATAAACAAAAAAGAAGAGTCAATAAACATGGTTTGTCTGTCAAGAGCAGCACTCTGTCTCCTAGGAGCCTTATTCATACTGATCAACCTGTAACCATGTGCTTGGAATAAGAATAGACTTGGGGAAAAAAAATAAAAAGAATAGACTTGGGTTTCCTTTCTCTCAATGGGTTCCAAGCTGGCAACTAGCTCAAGTTGGGCCAATCAGTATTCTTCCTTGGGACTTTTTTTTTCCTGCCTTTGATTTATTTTATTGTGTTTGGGTTTTTGTTTTGTAATACTAAGGATTGATCATCCTAGGGGCTCATGCGTGCTAAACAAATACTCTAATCACTGAGCTACATTTCTAGCTCTACTCAGGAATTTTTCAGTGTGAAAATGTAAACAAGTACATTCCTTCCTCCTGTGAATTTGGAACCAGAAAGGTCTATAGAAGAGGAACTGAAGATGCAAGGGACTGTGTCAGGTTCCTGTCCCTGTTGATTATAAGGCCAATGCCATCCGACTTTTCCCAGTGGAACTTCCTTTGCTTTGTGAAGAGAGGAATGTTGCCTTGTGACAGTTGATTTGTTTGATGTTTGTTGGGAAATTTCTTCTGCCAAGTCCTGGAGCTACCACAGAGAAATCCTGAATCTTTTCCTCTGAAGGATCATGTTGGCATTTGGAGAAAACAGGTAGTTGTAGGTAGAAAACAAGCCAGAGCTCAGAGTAGGCATTTTCTGCTTAGCTTAGGGGGATCTGCAAAGGTGTCCAAAGAGGCTGCATCTACCCTAGTCCTCGGTCTGTGGTCACAAGGGTCAGTATGCATTATAGACAAAGCCTTAATAGCTTATATGAATACTCTCCAAGATCCATATTGCTACACACTGTGCAATTTCTCCGGTAGGTCTGACCTCAGTTCTCAACAGTGACCACAGGAGAGTAAAGAATCATCAGGGACAGAAACAGTCAAGTTGCCCTTGGCAGCTCTATTTCTGGAGTCACTCACTTTAGCACATACCCTGTAGTAACCATGGTAGGGACTCGGCCCATGCTTGCCCAAACCCCAAAATCACACGGGTATAGGAGGACAAATGGCTACCCAGCCCTGAGCCTCTCCCAGAATGGAATCCGCTTTAGAAGCACATTCGCTTCCCAAGATGCTGGGTCTGGCCTGTAGCTCTCCTCCACCCTGCCTGGGTCCTCCCAGCTTTGGCTTCCCGTTGGGCTGGTCCAGCCAAGCTAGAAGGCCCTGCCCTCCCCTATACCTACGTCAGGCTTCTGTCCACCTTCTCCCTTAGGCTCAGGTGGGTGCTCACCCTAGGCTTATCTCCTCATCGACTATCGCAGGCATCCTTGTCCCCACTGTCTGAAAATGGGCACAGGTGGCTCATCCCAGAGCTTCTAGCTGCTCAGGAGGCTGAGATCTGAGTACTGTGGTACAAACCAGCTCCAGCAACAAAGTCTGTGAGACTGTTATCTCCAATAGCCACCACTTGAGCTGTGGTTCCAAGTGGTAGAGCAAAAGGGGCTCAAGGGCAATTTCTGAGCCCTGAGTTCAAGCTCTCATATAGTTCAAGAACTATATGAATTCTTCTGTTCTGGAAAAGAAGTGACAAACTTTTGCACTTTGCTTGCTTAACCACATGAGGAGAATTTATTCTGAAAATAGGTATCTGAAGTTTAGAGTGGCCAAAGAATTTGGTAGAAGTCACACAGCAAACCTTCTATGTGGTGAATATAATATAACCCTTCTATTAATTACAATAAAAAGTATATATAAAAAAAGAAGTCACACAGCAATTAGACACAGGGGAGATTCAAGCTTGACCTCATGTCAAAGCTCTGGGCAATGTTACACATATGCAGAACAGATTTCCCTCATCAGATAAACTTGGGATATGTTTGTTTGGACCTACTTATGCATTTTCCTTACAGGATTTGTCAGAGCCTTTAACATGCTAGTGAGTCAGAGGAAAGTATAGAATGGAGAGATTTACTTGGCCCTGGACTTCTTTGGTCCACACTGGAGCTGCTGTTTCTAAGGAACACCCTCAGACTTTGTGATTTTTAGGGTTGGAGATCCAGACTTAGAGGTTTCCCTGCTTTCTGGTGTTTGTTCTTTTTGAGGGCTTTCCTGTCTTGCTTTCCCTTTACACCAGGAAGGCCTGTGTTCTAATTGGAGGCTTTGCAAGGGTGCTGGACATAGGTGCATGGCCATCAAAACCATAGGAGGCACTTGAGACCGGGTCCTTTTTTCAGACTCACAGCTGTTTTCAGCCTGGAGTGGTTCTCAGCAGAACAGATTCCCAGCATTCCTTCCACCAGGAGCTGTCAGGACCTGCCCCCACCCTCTCCATCACTGGGCTTCCAGCTCATTCCTGTGCCGGTTGCCAGCTCTGATCCTGCTTCAGCCTCCCCACTGCAGGCTTCCTTCACCTGGTATCTCTGTTACTGCTGTCCCATCTGGGATCCACGCAGATGGCCTCATGTTTCCCCAACTCAGAAACTTGTACTAGGCTATTCTCAGCCCTGTCATTGTGGGAACTTCTCTGCTGAGCCATCTGCATCACCTCCCTGCTCACCAGGATCTGCAACCCCCACCTTCTGCAACCTAGGTAAGTAACTAAGGAAGTAGTAGGCACTGGACATCAGGACAATGCAGGCAGAAAACTCTTCTCCTCTACTTCCAGCCTGGTCTGTCTCTGTGCTAGCTTCCTTGCAACTCATCCCTAGTCTCAGAAAAAGACACATCAACCAGCTAGAGGCTGCCCTTCCTCCCCGCTACACCAAGCACTCCTTAGCCAGAGACTGAACACTGGCCTCACTCCCCAATAGACAAGTGCCAAGAGCTGCCTGGGGAAAGGGTAGAATCAGAAGGGAGGGCCTGACTGAGGGTACCAGACCACAAAGGCCCACTGCCCCCACCCTACCCTGGGCAAAGGGTGCAGGTAGCTGGGTTAAGGCTGCTGCCTCTCCAATCCTTTGGGAGGCTGGGACAGGACTGGCTGCCTACAGGGCTGTGACTGACATATCTTTACTTTGATGGATGATTCCTTTGATGTGAATGCGTGTCTTTTCTCATCTGTGTGGAGGTCCTGAGGAAGGAGCTGCCTGGCCAGTTTAGCATAGCCTCTGGTACTGGGCTCCAAGGTCATCAGCCCCCCTCCCCTCCTCCACCTTTCTTCTTCCACAAGCCCCTCCCTGTTTCAAATACCTAGCATGCTGTAACACTCCTGGGAATTCTCTCCCCTCTGGCTTTCAGGAAGGATCAGGCCTCAGCACCTCATGAATCTGCTGTCTGAATGCCTACTGGCATGTTAGGTATTTTTACAATTGTTTTCAAATCCTATTATCTCAGCCTTCTGAACTGAACAGCGGTTCCCTCCTCCTGACTGTATACGTGACTGGCCACCAACCAGCCCCTGCTGTTTCTCTCCAGGCAATGCCAGGGAGAGGGCTTTTACTGGGTATCATGTCCTACGATTAGCACCTCTTCCTCTCCTCTCATGCTCCTAACCCCCAGCCACAAGAAAAGCGCAAGCATGGCAAAACAGAAGGCAATGATTTCAGCTTCATTGGATAATTACATATTTTGCTTTTTTCAGACTGTCTCACCCTCTAACCTGGCCTGGCCTTGAATTATGTGTCTTCCTGCCTCAGCTTCCCTTTCCTGCCTCAGCTTCCTGGGTGCTTGGAATTACAAAAAGGAACCCCTACATGTGCTACACACAGGGTAATTGTAAACTCCAACAGATGTTTCAAAGAAAAACAAAAGTAAAATTATAGTTCCATGAAGTGGGAGGAGCTCATTTTACTCATTCTCTCAAGCCAGCACTTAACCACATGAGTAACTTTACACTTATCTGTGTTATTATTTGCTCAATTCATTCAACAAATATTTATAGAATATCCACCCACATGCTAGGTGCTAGGCTAGATGTTAGGGCAACATCCAGGAACTGACCAAAGTCCCTCCCTTCTCAAGGGCCTGCATTCAGATCTGCCCTAACTCAAGTGCAGCATGGGAATTTCAGGGATTCTGAACTGAAAGGGTCTTCTATAACCCCATGTTCATCTACAGAGCTCAGATAGCACCCTCCCCACATTAGAGGATTCCTGAGGAGTGAAGTCCCCCAGTGTCCTCAAAGATAAGGTACAGAGCCTGGGGAGTGTCTAGGTGCAGGGTTGTCAGAGGGCAGGAGGGAGACAGGCAGTCCACTTCCCTTTCCTCCCAAGAGCCTGCATATGACAAGGATCCAGGACCAAATGCAGCCTGCAGGAAATGCTGGAGCTGCAATGACCCAGGACCATCCTGCTTACCCTTTCCCCCCTACGTGGCCCCCCTCTCAGCCAGCTGACAGACATACCAGAGTCTGAGGTGTCAGTTCAGGGCCTCTGGGTCTCCCAAATTCCTGGCTAAGCCTCCTGAGTAGCTAGGATTACAGGTGTGAGCCACACACCTGCCTCTTTTTCTTTCTTTCTTTTTTAATGTCAGTCAGTTCTAAGGCTTGAACTCAGGGCCTGGGCACTGTCCCTGAGCTCTTCAGCTCAAGGATAGCCCTCTACCACTTTGAGCCACAGTTCTACTTCCTGTTTTCTGGTGCTTCAGTGGAGATAAGAGTCTTGTAGACTTTTGTGCCCAGGCTGGCTTTGAACCACAATCCTCAGATCTCAGACTCCTGAGAGGTATGGCTCAAGTTGTAGAGGTGCTTGCCTTGCAAGCACAAGGCCTTGAGTTCAAACCCCAGTACCACCAAAAACAAACAAAAAAAGAGGACTTGCGCCTAAGCTACAACAAGGTCTTGGAAGTGATGTCTGCCAGTTTGGCTCCCAAACCCTACCTGCACTGTCAACCACAAAGTCCTTTGTAGCTTTGCTAGTGGCTGGAGGCCAGACCACTGCTGGCTGATACTCTGCAAGTAAGAAAAAGAAGAGCTTGGTACTCTTGGTACTCCTCTTCCACAACATCTCGAATCCAGCTGTGCTTGGGCCACAGCAGGCCAATGTACCTCTGTGGGAAAGAGCTTCGAGCAGACTCAAAGGTGGTGACTCAGTTAGAGATCCCTTTGTGAGTATCTAAATTGTGCCCCATTAGTGAAAAATTTACTCGGGGGTCTGCACACAGGATGGAAGGGAGAGGAGGAAGAAAGGAAGGTATGAGAGGAAGCTTACCATCTGATTTATAGTCCAAGAATCTTGTAAAGCAGCCCTGACTAAACCAATTGTATAGACGAGGAACCAGACTCAGGAAGCTTCCTGTCAAGGTCATTTTCACAAAGAAAGAGAGCTAAACCGGTATTCCAAATTAGTCTGGCTTATTCAAAAAAGAGTATAGTCCCTAATTAAATCACAGCCACTACTTTGTTTGTTTATTTATGGTGCTGGAGATTGAACCCAGGGCTTTGTACATACTAGCTAAATAAGCAAGCAAACTGCTATTGAGCTATGCTCTGTATTGGTACAGGTACTGGGATTTCAACTCGGGTCTTTGGCTTGCTAAGGCAGGTGGTCTATCACTCAGCCAATAGCCTTTTTTTTTTTTTTTTTTTTTTTTTTACCAGTCCTGAGGCTTGAACTCAGGGCCTGGGCACTGTTTCTGAACTTCTTTTGCTCAAGGCTAGCACTTTACCATTTGAGCTATAGCACCACTTTCAGCCTTTTCTGTTTATGTGGTATTGAGAAATCAAACCTAGGGCTTCAAGCATGCTAGGCAAGCATTCTACCACTAAGCCACAATCCCAATCAAACCATTACTATTTTTTTTTTAATCTCCTTCCAGTCTTCTATTGTTCAGTCTTCTATTATTCTCCTCCCCCAAATACTGTGCAACTCCTTTTTATTCACATAGCATCTTATCTTAAACATCTGTAACATTGCCAAATAGTTTTATGATACACTCGTTTACATAATATTCCCTCCTGTGGACACAGAATGACTCAGCCATCATGAACATTTAGGTAGTTTCAATATGTCAGGATTCAAATCCTCATCCCAATCTTCCCCAGATAGCCTCTCCAGCCTGAGCATGGGCTCCTCTTTGTCCAGGTCCTGAAGGTTATGTAGGTCACTGGGACCTAATCAGACCTGCAATACTGCTCAGTCACACTCCAGAATCATTGCTAGGAAGGCTGCAGCTGCTCAGAAACTTATGTCTTCTGCTTGCCTTTGTCCCACACTCTGCTAGGTCTGGCATGGACTCTGCAGATCATTCTCTCCACCTACTTAGGTCACAAAACAGGTCAAAAGCTGGTTGAAGAGGGCAGTTTCTGACTTTGGGTGAAGGCAATCCTATGCCTAGATATCTCAGGGCATTCAAAGAACTCTGAGATTTGATTCCTCAGTAACACATACACAGAAAAAGCCAGAAGTGGTGCTGACTCAGATGGTAGAGTACTAGTCTTGAGCAAAAAAAGAGAAGCTCAGGGACAGTGCCCAGGCCTTAAGTTCAAGCCTCAGAACTGCTACAAGAAAAAGAAAAGGAAAAAAAAAAAAAAAAGGAGGGGCTGGGAGTTTGGCCTAGTGGTTAAAGTGCTTGCCTAGCATGCATGAATACCTGGGTTCGATTCCTTGGTACCACATACATAGAAAAAAAAGCCGGAAGTGGTGCTGAAGCTCAAGTGGTAGAGCTCTAGCCTTGAGAAAGTCCAAGGACAGTGCTGAGACCCTGAGCTCAAGCCCAGGACTGGCAAAAAAAAAAAAAAAAAAAAAGGAAAGAAAGAAAAGGAGGGGGGGGGGGAGAAACCCTCCTGGCAGACCCAACTGCCTAACGTGACCACTGAAGATCACATTCTCCAGATACTTCTGTGCTTTGTGTATTTGCAAAAGCAGATATTTGGGAAGGTTGGGCTCAGAATTGCTTCATGGTTGCCAGCCCCATGGGAAATGATTTGCCTTCTTAGCATAGTTGGAGGGCTGTGAAGCAACTCCAAATGCAAGGCCCCTGGGCTGAAGATGAGCCACCACCTCAGCACCCAACCTTGGATGGATTCCAGGATGGGACGCACTGGACATTCTATTCTCTCTAAGAAGGCAGGGTGGTGGGAAGTCTCTAGAAGGGCTGTTTGTAAGCAGCTCATTGTGGGGCTTATGCAATTCCAGGCCTGGGGCAAGGGGATGCGGTACTCTGCAAGGTTAAGTTAATTCAGGACCCTGCCCAGAGTTGCACATCTATGCCAACAGGAATTGGTGCTGCAGCCAGACGCTGACAGCTCACGCCTGGAATCCTAGCTACCCAGGAGGCTGAGATCTGAGGATTCAAGCCAGTCCCAGCAGAAAAGTTCATGAGACTCTTATTTCCAATGAAGTATTCAGAAAAAGCCTGAAGTAGTGCTGTGGCTCAAGTGGTAGAACACTAGCCTTGAGCAAAAGAAGCTTAGGGACAGCACTCAGTCCCAGAGTGCAAGCCCCAGGATCAATAAAAAGAAATGGGTGGGGGCCGGGAGTTTGGCCTAGTGGTTAAAGTGCTTGCCTAGCATGCATGAAGACCCGGGTTCGATTCCTCGGTACCACATACATAGAAAAAAAAAAAAGCCAGAAGTGGTGCTGAGGCTCAAGTGGTAGAGCTCTAGCCTTGAGAAAGTCCAAGGACAGTGTTCAGGCCCTGAGCTCAAGCCCAGGACTGGCAAAAAAAAAAAAAAAAAAAAAAAAAAAAGAAATGGGTGTTGCAGATGCTCACTGAACAATAATGACATTGGCTTCTTTACCTGGTAGAATTTCAAGTCATTCTGGGTACATTGCCATTTGTATTTCTTCCTTATTATTATTATTGTTATTATTATTATTATTATTATTATTATTACTAGTGTTGGAGTTTGAACTTAGGGTCTTACACTTGTTTGGCCAGTGCTCTATTAGTTGAGCCAGGTCTTCAGACCAGTTCTTTGCAAATTTATTAGAGATGGGGTCTCTCAGACTTTTCTTTTCTTTTTTTTTTTTTTCAGTCGGTCATGGGACTTGAACTCTGGGCCTAGGCAGTGTCCTACCGCTTGAGCCACAGGGCCACTTCTGGTTTTCTGGTGGTTAGCTGGAGATAAGAGTCTCAAGGACTTTGGTGCCAAGATTGGCTTTGAACCTTGATCCTCAAATCTCAACCTCCTGAGTAGCTAGGGTTACAGGCGTGAGCCACCACACCCGGCTTCTCAGACTTTTCTACACAAGCTGGCTTTGGAACAATGATCCTTTGGATCTCAGTCTACTGAGTAGCTAGGATTACAGGTGTGAGCCACAGGAGCCTGGCTCAAGAATGTGTATTCTTTAAGTCAAAATAAATACTTCCAAATAAAAGGGCCTGGAGTTCAGATATCTTATCTCCTACCGCAACAGAAAACCCTAGCTTCCTTGTCAGAAAAACAGAATGTTCACCCTGCATACTCTCTCCTGGTGCTAACTCAATGCCCTGCTGCCCTGCTGCCCTGCTAAAGAGAAAAGTAGGGTCAAACTGTGACTGGTCCAGGTTCTCCATAGGCAACACTGGCTGGTGACCAAAAGCCCCACCTATAAATTCCCTGAAAAGTGCAATAGGAACATTCCTGAGACTACACAGTCCACAAGGCTTCAAAAAAGCAAACTGGACTTTATTCTGGCCCTCTTAATGCCAGGAAATGCAGGGAGCGAAAAATCATTTTCTAGTATGGCCTCTGTGACCAGCACACGTGTATCCTGATAAGATGGTCAGTATAGCTATGCCTCCAGGAAGCTCAGCTTTAAGGGTCAGTTGTAGATGAGAAATAGTGGCCTTATGTACTGCTTCCCTGAACCTCAGGAAAGTTCCAGAAGAGAGTTACTGATGATGGAGGGAAAGTAAAGCAACTTACACTTCAGTGTCTCTGCCTGAGTGTTAACTAAGCACACAGATGTTCCTGGGAACCTGAGGCCAGGTGTGTGGCTGGAATAAGTGAGGCCCTCCCCTGGGGTGACCACAGCCTCAGAGGGGAGATGAGGCCCCTCTCAGACAGATACTCAGAGCCAGGCAGCTATGTGAGCTGGAGGGCTTATCAGGCAGAGGTTCCCAGCCCAGCTGTGATTCAGCTGTCACCTGGAATGCTTTTCAAAATCTCACTTCCCCCTCACCAAAATTTGGGTCCAACACATCAGATGTAGAACTGGAGATCTATATTTTTATAAAGTTCTCAGATAATTACAGTATTCCTGCCTGAGAACCGATACTTTGAAGAGCTATCAGATAAAATAAATGGGGTTCCTCCTGAGTGATTCATCAACACACCTTCTCTCTAGAGAATCCCTGGCTTTTCCAGTCTTTCCTTTTTTTTTTTTTTTTTCATGTGGGGCTTGAACTCTGGGCCTGGGTGCTGCCCCTGAGTTCTTTAGCTCAAGGCAACTCTCTTACCCCTTGAGCCACAGTCCCACTTTCCCATTTCTGGTGATTAATTGGAGATGAGTCTCACGGTCTTTAGTGCCTGGGCTTGCTTTGAACCGCGATCCTCAGATCTCAGCCTCCTGAGTAGCTAGGATTACAGGCGTGAGCCACCACACCTGGCTTCCCTGCTATCCTTTGAAACTTATCTTGACCTCATGTCTTGAGGGAAAGAAACCTTGGAAGGCAGCACCAACTGCAGCCAGTGCTTTCTACCCAGGTTTCCTTTCACTTAAGGCTGGGCTAATGGCCATGAATAATCATTCGTCAGCAGGTGTTTGCCTGTCAAATGGGGGCAGCCTGCTTCCTGCAGGTCTCCTTTGCCTCATGGTAACCTGCTAACTCATCTTCATCCACTATACAATGGCCTGTGCTCAGTATTTTCTGACATAGAAGGGCATTTTAACTTATCAAATGACCTCGATGGAAGTTGTAAGAGAATGATATAAATGAGTGATTTTTATTGTTGACAGAAGATTATGGTCATGGAGGCATGTCTGCTGGGAAGGGGAGTGTGTAGTAGATAGCTGAAAGAAGAATGTCCAAGAAATGCCCTTTGGGCTGTTCAGGGGACACAGCTGGGACCCATATAACCCAATGCTTGTGTACTCAAGTCTCTGCACTAAAAATCTGTAATGACTTTATGAGCATACAATGTGGTAGGTGATAAGAACCATTTCCTAATAAAATATTTCTTGCATTGCTGGAGGGAACTTGAATGCGCCACAGTGAACATGTGCATTTATGTGCTTTTCTTCTAAGAAGTGTGTCCGAGGAGCTGATACGTCAGCTGGGCCTTGAGGGTTAGGGAGAAATGAAGCATTCCAGCCAGAGAGATCAGCTGTGATAGGAGCAGAGAGATTAGGAACCCACACAGTTCTCAGAGTAAGTGGTCCTCGGAGTGTGGAGTGTAGGAAGGACAGGACGGGAGTGGTTAGAAAGAGATTGAAAAGGGGACCAGCACTAGATCACAAAAGGGCCTTAGGTCATAGGTTAAGAAAGTGGATTCCATATTTTGCCATCTGAAGCCTAAGATTGAAAGCCAGATGGCTCACATTTACAATTCCAGTTCAAAGCCAGCCCAGGAAAGGAAAGTATGTGAGATTTTTTTTTTTTTTGCCAGTCCTGGGCTTGAGCTCAGGGCCTGAGCACTGTCCTTGGACTTTCTCAAGGCTAGAGCTCTACCACTTGAGCCTCAGCACCATTTCTGGCTTTTTTCTATGTATGTGGTACTGAGGAATCGAACCTGGGTCTTTGTGCATGCTTGGCAAGCACTCTACCACTAGGCCAAACTCCCAGCCCCATGTGAGATTCTTTTTTTTTTTTTTTGGCCAGTCCTGGGCTTGAGCTCAGGGCCTGAGCACTGTCCTTGGACAAGGCTAGAGCTCTACCACTTGAGCCTCAGCACCACTTCCAGCTTTTTTCTATGTATGTGGTACCGAGGAATCGAACCCGGGTCTTCATGCATGCTAGGCAAGCACTTTAACCACTAGGCCAAACTCCCAGCCCCCCATGTGAGATTCTTATCTCCACTAAAACTACCAAAAAAAAAAAAAAAGCCAGAAGTGGAACTGTGGCTCAAATGGTACAGCACTAGCCTTGAGCAAAAGAAGTTCAGCAACAATACCCAGGCCCTGAGTTCAAGTCCTAGGACTGGCACCAAAAAGAAAAAGAAAAAGAAGTGTATGTTAAGATCACTCTGCATCCATCTGAGGGAAGACAAGTCAGGCTACTTCATTAGGACCTAGGAGAAACGGCCAGGAGATGACAGATGTACCTGTAGATCCCATGCTTCTGGGTGAACACTATGTGTTTACAGAGTTGGGCCTAGTATTTATGGTACTCGGATGCATTTTATAGAAAAAGAAGTACATGCTGTGTTTCCAACCCTTTTACTAATTACAATAAAAAATGCAAAATAAATAAATAAAAATAAAATAAAAAAAAATCATATTAAGTGAAGTAAGCCAGACTCAAAGGAAATTAGGCTCAATGGTTTCCCTCATTCGTCATAATCAGTAGAAACCTTGGGCTCTACTAGCAGAGATCTGTAATAGAGCAAAACCTTGATACATAAGGCCATATAGTATGAAGCTAATTGAAAGGACCTCCAGGATATTGAAATAAAAGCCATATAACGAATGATTGTTGTCCTTAATGTACTATGTTGTCTCTCATCTCCTTTGCTGCCCCTTGGTTATCTCATATTGTTATAGTATCTCACTTTGTTACCTGATATATTGAATTTATTTGTATTTGGTTATTTGAAATTTGATAGGGAAGGTGGGAAAACCAAGACTGGTAGGGGGTGTGGGGGGGAGGGAAATGGGTACCAAGACATGTGAAAGGGTATCAAGGTATATGAATTAATGCACCTTCTATCTGGCAAATATCATGTAACCCTTTTACTAATTACAATAAAAAAATGCAAAAGAAAAGAAAAGAAAAAAAAGAAGTACAAATGACCATTCACCAAAAAAAAAAAAATGCTCAACTTCAACCTGAGTCCTAGGAAAAGATTCACTTTAAAAACAGTACCACAGCACTATTTTTTGCCTATCTGATTGGCAAAGATCAGAAAAGTTTGATTCAATCCAGTGTTGGTAGGGAAACAAACACACTCGTGAGATGATAGCTGCCTGGAGGGCAATCTGGCAGCAGCTAAGTCTCCAATTCCCACGATCCTCAAGAGGAAGAAGAATGCCATAGTGAAGAGCATGGACAGGAAGTGGAACACCTTGGCTTGCATCCCAGCTCTCCAAGTCACTTACCTTCCCCATTTTTTCCTCACCTGCAAAATGAGATGACTATCATGCCTGGCCCTGCCACTTCATTTCAAAGATCAAAATGCATTAATTACTGTAAGGCATTTATGAGAGTCTCCATTTCTTATTAACTACCATGCCAGTGCTAACTATCATTACTATTAATTGACCCAGCAATTCCACCACTAAGGAATTTACTCTACAGACACTGTTGCACACAGGCTGAGTATACAGTGCTGTCCACTGATGCAACTGAAGAGACTAGAAACAGTCCACATGTCCATAAGCAGGCTGGGCTCCTTGGAGTGCTCCACTATGTGGGAACAGAAGAAACAGTGGGGGCCAGGAACAAGGCCTAGTGATAGTGTGTGCCTAGTACCTCATACACAGAAAAAGCCAGAAGTGGTGCTGTGGCTCAAGTGGTGGAGCACTAGCCTTGAGAAAGTACACATTATGCTTATAAGTATATAGAGTTTCATAAGCACAGATTTATAGTTCCCTTACCCACAATCATGAAATATAGAAGTCTCCAAAGATAGAAGTTTAAAAGAATAACAAATGGGCCAGGAGTTTGCCCTAGTGGTAAAAAAAAAAAAAAAAGAATAACAAATGGTACAAACACATATGGTAGCAAAACCTGAACTGAACTGATCACAGACTGATTATAGTTTCAGTTAACCTACTTGGTACAGAAATACTTATGTTTTACCATAGACTTGCTGTGACAGAGATAAAATCTCCATACAGTATACTAGTATAGTCTCCTAACTAAACTACTAGCTGGGTGCTGGTGTACCATGCCTGTCATTTTAGCTACTCAGGAGATTGAGATCTGAGTTTTGAAGTTCAAAGCCAGCATAGGCAGGAAAGTCTGTGAGTCTCTTACTTCCAATTAAATATCAAAAAACTGCACATAAAGCTATGGCTCAAGTGGTAGAGTGCCATCCTTGATAAAGAAAAGCTCAGGGATGGCACCCAATCCCTGAATTCAAGTCCCAGAGCCCCCATCACAACAAAAAGAAAAAACTAATCTCCTGGAATTCCAAATCTCTAAATACAATGTCCCTAAGGGTTTCAGATACAGGATTTTGAAGGTTTGATTATTACCTTAAAAAAATACCTGCAATAGAATTTAAACTTAGGGGCTGGGCATTAATGGTTCCTTAGTTTTTGTACTTCAAGCTAATACTACCAATTGAACAACAATAGTACTACTTCTAGCTTTTTGCTAGAAGTTGGAGATAAGAGTCTAATAGACTTTTTTGCCCAGGCTTGCTCTGAACTTGCATCCTCAGATCTCAGCTTCCTGAGTAGTTAGAATTACAGTCACCAATGACTAGCATTTATATTGTCTACATCTTCCAGTTTTAGCCTTCATTTCCTTGTCCTCCTCCTCCTCCTCCTCCTTTATTAACTTATTTCTTGAAGTACATACAAAAATTGGCACTGATTACCTTCCACTAAAATAACTATGTGGCTGGGTGAAGGATTGGGTAAGGAGAAATTTTCATCATTTTTTTCAATCTAAGAATTTTGCAAAGTATATGGTTATTTTAATAAGCAAACACCATTTAAAATCCTCCACCACTGTTAAACTTGACCCACCCTGGCACTGGTGACATGCCAGGCTGGCCTGGGAACTTAGAGCTGGGAAGTAGGGCGCTGGGATGGGGGCAAGCTGGGGTGGGGGCAAGGTGAGATGGGAGCCTCATCTCTGAGTCACTGTACTGCTCTGGGCACAGCAGCCAAGTCTCCTCCCTAAAGAAGTGAAGATAAAGCAAGTGACTCAGGGAAAAGTTCTCTAAGGGATGATTGGCTAGGGGAGCCCAGTCCCTCATCAGCTTACTCCTGGACACCTTGCCCTCGGCAGAGGTAGAGGCACCCTGCCATATACCTCCTCACCTGCCTCCCCAGCAGAGAATTAGGGAAAACGTATCAGATCCCAGAATCCAAAGACATGTCATAGATGTCTGTCAAATACCTGTGCAATAAATTGTTCAAGGCCCGAGCAAGACCAGTGGACTGAGATCCCAGATATCTAGCAGAAAAGAAACTTCTAGGGCTGGGAATGTGGCTTAGTGGTAGAGTGCTTCCCTAGCATGCATGAAACCCTGGGTTTGATTTCTCAGTACTACATAAACAGAAAAAGCCGGAAATGGCGCTATGGCTCAAATGGTAGAGTGCTAGCCTTGAGCAAAAGAAGCTTATGGACAGTGTCCAGGCCCTGAAGCCCCAGGACTGGCAAAAAAGAAAACAACACAGGCTTCTGCTATTCATTAAGGATTCTTATCAGGTTTTCATGGCCATGGAAGAGCAGCTAACTTCTAGCCATCATTTCTGTATTTCAGACAATGAAACAGTTGGCTTCTCTCCAGAAGTTTCCACCTAAGAATTCTACTTAGGTGTGTCATTAGTGTAACTTAGTTATACCACCCTCCTTAGCTGCAATTCCTGTCATAGCCTGGTGGGAAATACAATCTACTGCACCCCCATTCGGATCCAAGAACACTGCTCTCTTGACATTCAATCAACAAGACTACTAAGGGGAGCTGCAGCCTGGGCAGCCACCTCGGAGGACAGATGGCCTCTTTTCTAGCCCCATAGGTATCATGCTAAAGACAGAAAGTCTATGGAGGTGTAAAAGGTCTCAGGAGAGCCTCAGTCCTGAGGCTTGTATGGACAAAATCTATAAAATACTTCAGTCTCCAGAGATGACACCTCTTCTTTCAGCTCCTCTCTGTGCAGTGCCCTCCCCAGAGGATGGCCAAGGGGTTTGTGGCTGGGTGGGGGACAGCTAATTTCATTGGCATTCAGGGCTGAAGAACTGTGGGAAATACCACTGGGCATTTCCAGGCACAAGGGGGCTTTAGGGAATTACTATGATTCATGCCAGTCTGTGGGTGTGTCTGGGCTAGACAGAAAAACACACTGAAAATACTCTCTAACGGGAATCCCACCCTCCCTTCCTCAGTCACTCTCTCATAAGCTCACTTGTCATTCGCCTAAGGCACCAGAGACAGGCAGGCTTGCATTCAAGAGCCAGGTTCTACCATGTCCTGTCCCCGGAGCAGCTGTTGTCTCATTATAAAGTAGGAGGGGTATCGTGGTCCCGCCCCTGCCTGTCTCAACATTTTAGCCTTTCAGTCTTAGATCTAAACATGCTGGACATGTATTCCTATAGTATGTCTATGGGATCCTGCTCTCTCTCTCTGTCTCTTTGTCTCTCTCTGTCTCTAGTCCCACCCCCCTCTTGTATTGGTACCAGGGCTTGAATCGAGGGGCCTTACATTTTCACTTGACTTTTTCACTCAAGGTTGACATTTTACCACTTGAGCCATATCTCCACTTCTGGCTTTTTTTCTGTTTAATTGGAAATAAGAGTCTTGTGGACTTTTCTGCCCAGACCAGCTTCAAACTGCAATCCTGAAAGCTCTGCTTCCTGAGAGCTACGGATTACAGATAGGAGCTACCAGAGCCTGGTGGGATGTATTTTTTTAATAGGACCATGCTTTTTCTTCCTTAACTGTAGGCCTTGAGTTTCCTCTTAGGTGGCAGAGATGTCTTACATAACCTACTTCAGAGCTTGTGTGATAGTTTGCCTCTGTTTCATTCATTCAGAGTTCCAGAGCAAGTGCTGCTGGCTTCCCTTCCCCTCAGGTCCCAACATAGCCTGGCACAGAATCACAGAATCACTCCAGATCTTGTTCTTATTGAACTCTTTTGGTCACCATAAGCTCATTTTAATGTTTTTTGTTTGTTTTTGTTGTTATTGTTGTTTTGGTTGTGTGGGTTGAACTCAAGGCTTGGATGCTGTCCTCGAGTTTTTTGTTTTTTTTTTTTTTGCTCAAGGTTTGCACTCTACCACTTGAACCACAGCACTACTTATGGTCTTTTCTATGTATGTGGTACTGAGGAACTGAACCCAGGACTACATGTATGTTAGGCAAGCACTCTACCACTGGGCCACATTCCTAGTCTGGAAGGAAATTGTACAGGGATTATTTTGTGGGCAAATCTTTGGATTTTTTTCCCATGAAGAATGGGATGGGTATCCAAAGACAAAGTTGAGAAACAGAAGCCACAATGGATAGGGAGTAGCACCTTCACTGTTTTCCAGCACAGACACCAGGAGAGATGGCAGTCTGAGTCGTGTGGGAATGGATAGAGACAGCTCCCTGCAACTTTCCAGTCCCACCTAGACTCTCCCATTACCCAATTCAGCCTACAGTCATGACTACTATTCTAGCCTGGCCCAGACCCAGACGGTTAGAACCAAAACACTGCCACATCACCTCGATGGGACCAGCACATGTTTTTCCAACCTCTGCAGTGACTGACTCAGGAGCCAACTTACAGGAGACTGGGCTCAGTCAGGTCTACTGGCCAGGCCACTTCTCCTGGGCACCCAGTGTGGAGCTGACCCCCTGCACCCCCCACCCTGTAGCAATGGTGATGAGGGATTTTCCCAGCTCCAACCCACCAACATGTGGAATTTTAAAATAACAAAGCCAGGCTCCAAGGGAGGAAATTCTAAGAACATGAAATAAGTCAGGAGGGCAGAGGTGGGTGTTTATTTTCCATCACTCCTGGGTCCTCATTCTCCCTTCCCCCAGTGGCTGCAGAGGCTGAGGGGGTAGGGGAGGGGAAAGGGTCCGGATTCAGATGTCAGCACCACAAAGCTAGAGGAAACCCATCTTCCTGTGTTTGCCAAGGAACAATGCTACAGAGGCCATTCCAAGGACTACACTTTTCCTCTGGACACAAGAATTTCAGTCCCGTGTATTCTAGAGAGGAGAATGGCCTGACAAAGAATTTCTGGGTGTAAACATTCCAGCTCCATCAACTCAGAGACAGTTGGGATACACAGAGGTTTTTGATCCCTGGAGGTCCCTTGTGCTCAGACCCATGCTGGCCAGGTAAGGGTCAATCACGACATTTGGAACTCTGGCCTCATAGTACATCCAGGCAGCAATGGTCACTGCCCTCTGCCCTCTTGTGACTTAGTTCTTGGACTACTGTTCATGTTCAGCCTTCTGGGACCTCACTGTCTTCACCTTAAGTACCAGCCCATGGCCCATCCTGCACGTTGTACCTTCAAACAGGGCCCTTCTCTGCTCCAAACCCTCCTTATCTACTGCACCAGGTGCTCTGGGTATGGAAAAGAACCAAACTCAGGAAGTCCAGGATTAGGCCTGAAGGGCTGGACAGCTACCTCTTCGGACTTAGAAACTGCACACTCAAAAAGGTACAGGAGTTGGGTAACTAGGTTAGATGCTGGAAGACCAACAAGTGTTTACTGAGCACCTCTTCCAGCTAGGCACCAAGCAAGACCCTGTAGGTGCTACCTTCAACCTCACAATCCTTCTAAAGCAACAGGCTGAGTTCTAATCCTCCCTGTATACCTATCAATGGGTAGCAAGGGCTACCTGGTGAGGAAGACTGGATCCTGGCTCTAACTCTTTTAGCAGATCTATGCTCTTGGGGGGGGGGGGTAGGGATTCCATTCAGGCCACCTGTTGTTTTTCTTTTTCCCTCCACACTCAAGCTTTCCTCAGTTCTAGAATCCTTTTTTAACTCTGTCTTTCGAATTATTTGGTGGATAGATTATATGCATTTCCTGGGTATTCATTCAGTAATTCCTCAGCTGGATCCTCTGCCTTCCTCTCTTAGGCCTCTCCATACCATATGCCCAAGATGGGCAAAACTGGGAACCTGAGCCCTGTGGCTCCATGAAGCTTGTGGCCTCAAAAAGTAAATCCTATCCTTATGGCCTTCCAGGGATAGGATTCTACTGGCTAGATAGATGACTTGGGGATCGTCGCCTTTTCTAAGTCATTTCAGAGCACCCCAGGTTCAAAGTCTAAGGTTGGTCCATGCTAGCTTGACATTGGGGGGGCCCTTATTCTCCATCGGAATGAACTGAAAGGCATCAAGGCCCCTGGGGAGCCCCCGCCTGGAGTCCTACAACCGGAGTGTGTATGGGGGGAGGGGGAGGAGCTTTATGTCCAGGGCGGCTCAGTGAACACCCTGTTCACATTCCTGCAGGAGATTGGAATGTGGGACCAACGCCGAGCCAAAGGCCGCATTCCTCCGCCAGCGGCCCCGCCTCTCCCAGCCCCGCCCCTCCCACCACGTCCCGGGCGGGTGCGGGCGCCCCCCAGCGGCGGCGATGGCCACAGCGCCCTGACTCCTCCGCTCCAATTGATTGTAATTCTTATTTATTTATCTTGCCAGTCCTGGGCTTGAGCTCAGGGCCTGAGCACGGTCCTTGGGCTTTCTCAAGGCTAGAGCTCTACCACTTGAGCCTCAGCACCACTTCCAGCTTTTTTTCTATATATGTGGTACTGAGGAATTGAACCCGGGTCTTCGTGCATGCTAGGCAAGCACTCTACCACTAGGCCAAACTCCCAGCCCTGTAATTCTTATTTTTAAACATTTTTTAAAAAATTATTATTTGTTTGTTTCTTTGTCGGTCGTGGGGCTTGAACTCAGGGCCTGGGCGCTGTCCCTGGGCCTCTTTATGTACAAGGATAGGGCTCTACCACTTGAGCCACAGCACCACTTCCAGTTTTTGAGTGGTTGGGTGCATGTAAGAGCCTCATGAGAGACTTTCCTGGCCCCATCTAGCACTAACAAAACCCCGCCGAGGCAGTTTGTCTTCCCCAAGTCCCATCCTGTGCTGAGGAGCAGGCATGACCCTTTTCTAATGCTCCCAATATCCCCATCTTGCCTAGCCTGGAGCAGGGACCAGGAAGAACAAGACAGCCTCACCCTGACCCAGTCACCCAATGCCCGCCCAGTGACCTTTTCTCAGGTCTCTGTGGAGGGCTCAAGGGAAGGACATGCAGTTGGCACCTTGCTTCTGGGACACGGGCCCCAGGCATGTCTGCAGGTGTGCAGACTGGATAGGGAACTGCCATCCCACAAGGAGCACAGCTGTGATTGGTAAGTGTGGAGGCCCTCAAAAGTGGAGAGCTGCCAGGCCGGGGTCTCCTGATGGTGTAAGAACTGTTAACAGGAGCTGGTGGCTCACATCATCCTAGCTACTCAGGAGACTGAGATCTGAGGATCTCAGTCAGCTCAGGAAGGAAAGTCCCTGAAACTCTTTCTCCAATTAACCGCCAGAAAGCCAGAACTGGAGCTGTAGCTCAAGTAGTCAAGGGCTAGCCTTGAGCAAAGAAGCTCAGGGACAATGTTTAGGCCCTGAGTTCAAGACTCAGGACTGGCAAAACAAAAACTATTTACAGTAAACACACACACAAACACATTTTGCCACCATCACAAACACTGCTGAAACAAATAAACAAGAGATGATTATTTTTTTAACCTAAAACCAGGACTGAGCCATGCCTGTCAGAAACCACAGCTATCCTTCAGAAACCTAAGGGAGGGGAGTGTGTAAGGCTTTCCTCCTCCCAGGGGTGGGGCCCCTGCTCACATTCCTGGTCAGGAAGAATGTTGGACAGGGTGGTGAAGTGTGGACTGGCACCCACCCCCACCCCACACGCTGTTGACTTGTGTCTTTGTGGGAAAGGAGCTAAGGCCCAACCTTATTTGCATATGGGATTTGAATGGTTATCAGCTCTGTGGAGGACTTACCCCTTGGATAAAGTGAAACCCAGAAATGCAGTAATGAAGGGAGGCGTGTTTGGATGGTGAACTATCCTGGAAGGCAAGGCTGTTGCCAGGAAAGGTGGTTAAGCCAGAGCCAAATCTGTTGGCTCACACCTCATCTTGGAGAAAGGATGGGGAGTTAAGAGGATCTGGGGTTCAAGGTCAGGCTCCACAAAGGCCAGCTTACCCTTCTTGCCGGGTTTCTAAGGGAAGCAACATGGCTCCTCCCTAGTTGGCATTGGTGTTGGCCACCACGTTTGGATGGAGGCCCAGAGTAACAGGGTGGTAGGTGGCCACACCAACCTGGTTTGAGGTCTGCCTCTTTTCCATGACAAAGAATGGATATTCTCAAGATATGTCATTCCCCGTGGCAGCCCATCCAGTGGCCACCTCGAGGCACTGTCTCTGTGGGTAGGAAGGTGCTTGACTTCACAATGATGACAGGTCAGGCCCACAAGAGGCTCTGATGCTGAGCTGTTCATTTTATGAACACTTCTAAAACCAGGCTCTGTCCTCCGGAGACTCAGGCTCCCTCCCTCCCCCCTCTAAAAGGCAACTACCTGGTCATAATACTACAGTTAGAAATGAACTCTATAACTTGGAGGAGGGGGACAAAAGTGGGATTAAAACATAGGAGGAGATAGTAATGTCCAAGAAGAAATGTACTCACTGTCTTACATATATAACTGTAACACCTGCATACATCTTGACAATAAAATTAAAAAAAAAACCTACAGTGTGACATTTGACCTGATCAGGGCAAGGCCAGATATAGTAAGGACAGAGAGGTATGTCAAACCATTGGCTTCTGGAATAGGCTGCTGCGGTTAGAAGTGGTCAGGGGACACAGGGACAGAAAAGAAGGGCTCTACAGGGAAATAAGAAACTTTCTTTTCTCAATGCTAGTGTTTTCTTTAGTACACTGAGGCCAGCATGCCACTATGCCGAGTGTTTGCTTGAGAAATCTACCGTCTTCACTGGTCATGTAGTTAAATGGAAACCATGTGCCCCAAAGTTATTTTCTTTTTTTTATCTCTCTTTTTTTTTTTTTTTTTTTGCCAGTCCTGGGCTTGAGCTCAGGGCATGGACCCTGTCCTTGGACTTTCTCAAGTATAGAGCTCTACCACTTGAGCCTCAGCACCACTTCCAGCTTTTTTTTATGTATGTGGTACCAAGGAATTGAACCCGGGTTTTCGTGCATGCTAGGCAAGCACTCTACCACTAGGCCAAACTCCCGGCCCCCAAAGTTATTTTCTAAAGGTGAATGGGTAGAAAATTTTCTCTGGAATCAGGCAAGGCTCTACTTTCAGGGAAGAATTAGAATTAGTTCCAGTCACTTCTCTTGGTGGGACTTCAAGACAGGGGCCTTTTCACTGGTGTGTTGTCATCTCATACTTCAGAGTGGGACAATAAATCCTCAGCATGTGTGTGTATGTGCACGTGCACACGTGCAAGCATATGCACGCACGCGCACACACACACATACACACCCACACCCACATGCACACATGCCAATTCTGGGGTTGAACTCAGGACTTGGGCACTTTCTCTGAGATTATGTTCACTCAAAGGTTAGTGCTCTACTGCTTAAGTCAGCCCTATGTCCAGCTTTTTGGTGGTTAATTGGAGATAAGAAACCCATGAATTTTCTTGCTCTGACTGGCTTCCAACCATAATCACCATCCTCAGATCTCAGTCTCTTGAGTAGCTAGGTAGTAGGTATGAGCCACCACTGCCCAACTTAAAAGTTTTCAAAAATTCATTATATGGACTAATATTTTTCAAATGTTAATATGTTTTGGAATTGCTAGTTTGTGAGGGGTAGTGGGTGAGGCTTGCTGGAAGCACATTTCCTGGGATTCACTCATAAATTCTGAGTAAGGGCCAAGACTCTTTTGAAAGAATCCTGCTGGACTCTGTACTGGGCTTCAGTGAGAATAGATACAGATAATCCCAGTATGTTCATTTGGAATGAACTCTCCCTCCCAGATCTGGATGGATGCCAGGGGATTATTGTTTTATTTTCTACCCATGAGAGGAAGCAGGTATGGAATGCAGTCTAGAGGGAGGCCTCCATTGTTATGAGTGGGGAAACACACAGTAAATGGAGGTGTACACTGAGGGGGGTCCCATGAAGCAAACCAACTCCCAGGTACACTTCCCAGACCATACAACAGAAGACTAATATTGCCCCTCCACCCATCCCTCCTCTTTCTCTTCCTTCCTTCTTTTTTTTTTCTTAAATTTATCTTATGATTAGTTTTTGTTTATATAGTACTGAGGATGGAACCCAGGGTTTCACACATGCTAGGTAACCTTTAAGAGGCACTCCCAGCCCCTCTCTTACTTTCTGCTACAGGAATTACAGTCACGTTGCAGACCAAAAGCAAACAACTGCCACCTGGTTTTAGGCTGCAGCGAACATCTGAACGAAAGGCCCCAGGGTCATAGGTCCAGTTGTCTGGTACTTAAGCCCTGTCAGCAACCATCTCCATGAAGTCCAGACACCCAGACCTTGGCCCCAAACAAACTCAGTGTTGAGACAGAAATCTGACCCTATTGCTGGTGACAAACACTTCCTCTCAGCCCCAGACTGTTTTTACTCACACCTGTGGTGTACAAGGACATGTGTCTGTCACTATCAGTAGCTAGTGCAGTATAGTGTAGTAAGAACTCATTGTCGTAGTAGTAGTAGTAGTACAGGTTGTATTTCTACCACTACATTAGCAGTAGCAGTGTAGCTTGCTTTAGTATCTCCTTGTAAATAACAGTAGATAACCATTTCAAACCATAAAGCCTATTTAGATTCTCACAGCATTACATTACAAAGTAGCTAAGAAGGCTTGGAAGTAACCACTCAGGCATGTCCCCTTCTAAGACCTCATCAACATCCATTGTGAGTGACCAAGCAGAAGCCTCACCTCTCAATCTACCAGACACAGACAAAGACACAGACACAGACACAGACACAGACACAGACACAGACACAGACACAGACACAGACACAGACACAGAGACAGACAGACAGACAGACAGACAGACAGACAGACACACACACACACACACACACACACACACACACACACACATCCCTTCCTGGGGCTTAAACTCAGGACCTGAATACTGATGTTGGGCTTTCCCAAGGCTAGCCGCTCTACCACTTAAGCCATAGCACCACCGCCAGCTTTTTCTATGTATGTGGTATGAAGGAATCAAATCCAGGGTTTCCTGAATGCTCAGCAAGCACCCTACCACTAGGCCACACACCCAGTCCCTTGCTTTGTGCTTTTTTTCTGTTTGGGTGGTTGATTGGACATAAGAGTCTTATGGACTTTCCTGCCCAAGGCTGGTTTTGAATCTTGATCCTCAGATGTCAGCCTCCTGAGTAACTAGGATTACCAACAAGAGCCACCAGGACCCAACCCACATCTCATTTTTTTTAAATTAAATATGTCAGTATATGTTGCAGAAATTTCTGGGTTCAGTTTAGAGACCACTGTCCTTACCAACCTTCCTACCCTATAATTCTGAAGGCCAGTCTTTCTCTCTCAGAAAGGTGGGTGTGTGTATGGGAAGAGATAGTCTTATTTCTGAAAATCAAGTGAGCAGGCCCCTATCTAGCAGAAAAACCATGGTCCAGTGAAGACTGCCAGTTGGGCATTGGCAACTGCCACCTCCTCTATGCTCCAGTGTCCAGCAAGAGATATGGGTTCAAGATTGTGCCAAAGGAAAATGGGAGGGCACCCTTTGTGGGGTTGCTCACAAAGCCAAGCTCAGTCTGCATGGCAGAGAATCTGTGGGAACAGTATCTGGGTTGCTTGCTCCAGTGTGGTTAAACAGCAGCCCCTGGTGGTTATAATATGCAATGCTGGGAACCACAGTTACATGATTATGGTGGCCTGGTTATTGCACTTTAATGCACAGCTTGCTATGGCCACTGCGATTTTTTGGTGGTTTTGTCTCTGGAGGTGTGTTTGTAAGTGCAGCCTGGTAGACAGTAGTAGAGGACACAAGTGTATTCAGTTTCTTGCCATCCAATATCCCAAGAGCACAGAATTTCAATAGACCCAGGATGCATGGAATTTTAGCAAGGCTCCAGCAAGACCAAGGTATCCATGCTGTGCCATGACTAAGCAGAGGCACTGACAATCTGCTTACAGTTCACAGGTGTGAAAGAAGGCATGATTATACACTTCAGCCATATCCACCCACTCAGCACTCTCTCCCTCTCTCTCTCAAAATTGGCAGTGCAGGGGCCAATAATGTGACTTGGTGGTACAATGCTTGCATGAAGCCCTGGGTTTGATTCCTCAGCACCACATAAACAGAAAAAGCAGGAAATGATGCTGTGGCTCAAGTAGTGGAGTGCTAGCCTTGAGCGAAAGAAGCTCATAGACAGTACCCAGGCCCTGAGTTCAAGCCTCAGTACTGGCCAAAAAAAAAAATTGGCAGCACATAATATAAAGAAGATTGGTAGTCATGCTAGTAATAGAAAAAAATTCATTTCTCCTAAGAATGACATTAAATAGCAAATAAAAGGCTACAACAAGGCCGGGAGTTTGGCCTACTGGTTAAAGTGCTTGCCTAGCATGCATGAAGACCCGGGTTCGATTCCTCGGTACCACATACATAGAAAAAAGCCGGAAGTGGTGCTGAGGCTCAAGTGGTAGAGCTCTAGCCTTGAGAAAGTCCAAGGACAGTGCTCAGGCCCTGAGCTCAAGCCCAGGACTGGCAAAAAAAAAAAAAAAAAAAAAAAAAGGCTACAACAAATCAAGAGAGAAAAGATGAAGAAAGAAAAAAAAAACCAAAAAACACATTTATATTCTAGGATCTTTGCTCCTACTTTCCTTTTTTTTTTTTGTTGGTAGTGGGGCTTGAACTCAGGGCCTGGACACTGTCCCTAAGCTTCTCAGCTCAAGGCTAGCACTCTACCGCTTTGAGCCACAGCACTATTTTTTGTTTCTAGTGATTCACTGGAGATAAGAGTCTTGTGGACCTTCCTGCCTGGGCTGGCTTTGAATCTTGATCCTCAGATCTCAGCCTCCTGATTACAGGTGTGAGTCTCACTGGCCCTGGCTCCTAGTTTCTAGTTCTGCTTTCTGAAGAAGAGGGTCCCTGTATTTTCATTTTGTACAGGACTCCATAAATTATGGAGGCCACCTTGGGAGCATGGTACTCCCAGGATGCCACATGGGGTGGGTTTACCTACAGAACCCTGCAGATTTTCTCTCCTCAGCACTCCCAATAGAGGGTAAAGGTGCCCAGCTTCAGTGGATACAGCCAGGATTGTCATTTACTCAAAATACACAGGTGGTATCTGAAATTGGATAGGGAACGGGGGGAAAACAAGATGAGGGGTAGGGGAGGGGAGAAGGGAAATGGGGACCATGACATGTGAAAGGGTATCATTGTGTGGGAATTAAGGCACCATTTATCTGGCAAATATCATGTAACCCTTCTATTAATTACAATAAAAAATATATTAAAAAACATGCTAAAAACAATAGGGAGGGGTAAAGATGGAGAATTTAGACATCTTGAATTTTTCCAACAGAGGATATGAAAAGCAACCACAGGAGGGAGTTCAGCCCCAAACAGTCTGACTAGGAAGGAAGAAGGGAGATGCCTATAAAAGGCCAGCTGAGGCTTCCCTACTGCACTTATCTTTGCAGAGTGAACAGGGAATATATGTATGTATATACATATATATATATGTATGCATGTATATATATTCCCTACCTTATTGTCCTTCCATCCCCAGCATTTTTGGTCTAAAATACCCTCCTTTTCACTTCCATTCCTTTACTCCACCACTACCCCTGTCCTGTATGCCCCTTGAACCTTGCCACTACCTGTAATAAATGAGGGAAACAATACCACACACATCTGCCTTACAAGAGCAGTTAGGACTACAGGCATGAGCCACCACACCTGGCTCCTTACAAGATTAAAAAACAACAACATTTTTTTTTTTTTTTTTTGCCAGTCCTGGGCTTGAGCTCAGGGTCTGAGCACTGTCCTTGGACTTTCTCAAGGCTAGAGCTCTACCACTTGAGCCTCAGCACCACTTCCAGCTTTTTTCTATGTATGTGGTACCGAGGAGTCGAACCCGGGTCTTCATGCATGCTAGGCAACCACTTTAACCACTAGGCCAAACTCCCGGCCAACAACAACATTTTTAACTGTATTTTTTTTTCTTTTTTTGGGACTGGGGATCAAACCCAGGATGTTGAACTTGCTATGTAAGTGCTTTGCTGCTGAGCTACCTACACTTCAGCCCTGACATTTATTTTTAAAATAGGACTTCATACCCCCAATCCATGGTTCAACAGGTATATAAGAACGAACTTCCTGTTTTTCTCTTTCAACTCCCAGTGTCTTCCCTAAGCACAAGCTCTGTTACCAGCTTCTCTAGCTTTCTTTAATACATGCACACAAGTTTTAAAGCAAATAGATTTTATGTCCTCACCTATGTGGTATCTCCAGGGGAAATGCACAACCCAAATCCAACCACAAAGAAGAATCAGAAAAACCCCAAATCAGGATTATTCTATTTTGTCAAGTTATGTGTGTCATGGAATAACTTATTTTAAAGCATTGATGTCACAAAAGATGACTGCCAGAAAGGCTGTGAACCCGTTCTAGAATTTAGGAGACTAGACAGGTTACAGCATGGCATCTGTGTTAAACTTATCAACATTGATAAAGTTTTATAAGGAATGGTTTTTTAAAAAACAAATATAGACAGGAACAAAGGGCTATGATATAATCCACTTCATTCTTATGTGGTTCAGGGGAAAAAAGGTGTTACTTGTGCATGTGAGATCTGAGGATCACCGCACAGCAAAGGTTACAGGCATGAGCCACCAGTGCCCAGCTTCTGACACCCTTTGAAAATCAGCAGTCACCATACTTTTACCCTTCCCTCTATTTTTAGTGTCACTTGTCACTTTCTAACACACTACGTTATATATGTGCATTGGTTTGCTAAATTGGTTCACTAAATTGCTCAGCCCATGAGAACAGGTACTATGCCTTGTTCTAGCTGAACTTCCAGGACATAGCAGACATTCAATAAATATTTACTGAACTGATGATGAAACTTCCTGGCTGCAGAAAGTACAGCCAGGAAGCGCAGGATCAGGGGCAAGAGGAGTTGTTTTGTTTGTCCTCCTCCACAGGCTTGCTCTAATCTTTCTGCACTTACTCATTTTGCTCGAGCTATTCTTGCTCCTTTTGGCCAACTTCCCAGGTCTCAAGTTTCTCAGGGGTGCTATCAACACTGCAGTAATCTGATTGGCTTAGCTCTTCTTATCTTCTTCCCCATCCAACTCTCTCTCTCTCTCTCTCTCTCTCTCTCTCTCTCTCTCTCTCTCTCTCTCTCTCTCTCTCTCTCTCTGTCTCTCTCTCTCTCTCTCTCTCTCTGTCTCTCTCTCTGTCTCTCTGTCTCTCTGTCTCTCTGTCTCTCTCTCTCTGTCTCTCTCTGTCTCTCTCTGTCTCTTTCTCTCTCTAGCTCTCTCTGCTAGCATTGAAGTAAGTAATATTTCTAGAAACATGCATTCTTTTGTTCTGTTGAGATTGAGGAGGAGTGATGTTGAAGCTCTGACATCCAAAAACCAAATGCCCCTAAGTATCTCCCTGTGCCTTTTCCCAGATGTAATTATCCCATGGGACTGATCATAGGCAAAAACACAAGGCCCTATCTGTGGGGAAAACAACAACAACAGAAACAAAAAAACCTAAATATAGTTCAAGTAGCAGAGTGCCTGCCTAGCAAGAACAAGGCTTTGAGTTCAAACCTGAATGCAGAATGATAAAAGGAGGAGGAGGAAGACGAAAGAAAGAGACAGGAGGAAGAAAAAGGAACAGAGCTTTCCCAATGCTTTCTTCCTTTCTTCCACCTTGTTTCTGATTCAGAAAAAAAAAAATTGTCAGTCATGGGGGGCTTGAACGCAGGACCTGGGCATATCTCTGAGCTCTTCAGCTCAAGGGTAGCACTCTACCACTTTGAGCCACAGCACCACTTCTGGTTTTCTGGTGGTTAATTGGAGATAAGAGTCGCACGGTCTTTAGTGCCCCGGCTAGCTTTGAACTGTGATCCTCAGATCTCAGCCTCCTGAGTAGCTAGGATTACAGGCATGTGAGCCACCACACCCGGCGCTGCTCTGGATATTTTTAAAAAATATTTTATTAGTGGATATTTTTCTATGAAAGGATTTAAAGTGATTCTTGTTTCTCTTTAAACTGAGTTTAAATTTTCACTTCTTAAATACTAATTTAGTTTAGTTTTTTTGTGGGCTTTGTTTTCCTTTTCCTGGGGACTGAACTCAGGTCCTGAGCATTGACTTTGGGCTTTCCTCAAGGCTAGTGCTCCACCACTTAAGCCACAGCACAACTTCCGGCTTTTCTATATATGTGGTACTAAGGAATCGAACCTGGGTCTTCATGCATGTTAGGCAAGCATTTACCATTAGGCCAAATTCTCAGTCCTGCTCTGGATATTTTTTTTTTTTTTTGCCAGTCCTGGGTTTGAGCTCAGAGCCTGAGCACTGTCCTTGGACTTTCTCAAAGCTAGAGCTCTACCACTTGAGTCTCAGCACCACTTCCGGCTTTTTTTTTCTATGTATGTGGTACCAAGGAATCGAACCCAGGTCTTCATGCATGCTAGGCAAGCACTTTAACCACTAGGCCAAACTCCCAGCCCCCTGCTCTAGATATTTTTGAGATAGCTTTTCACTTTGTGCCTGGGCTAGCCTCAAAACAGGAACCTCTCCATCTCAGCCTCTGGAGTTGCTGAGAGTATAGGCATGTGCCACTGGTGTGCAACCAAAGACTCTTTTATGTCTTGCTGTAGGTAAGAAGAGAAGTTATTTACCCTTCTTGCAGCTCTAGTTCCTACAAGGAATGTGCCTAGAGATTCACAACATAGTAACATGGCATGTTTTGAACTGGCACACCATTATCCCCCTTCCTCCTCATCTTTTCTCTAGGCTTCTAGTCTACATCCTAAAATCCCTGAGTTGCCATGCACATAGCTGGATACAAACACTTTGACTTGTGGAAGGGAGAGTATCCCAACACTATTCACTGTGCACTGAGGGCCTGGCCATCTAGAAACCCCTGAGACATCACTAACATTCCATGTCCCTAACCAGGGTTTCCTTCATTTAATTATTGCTCAGGATATATTTCCAGATGTGGTATGATGCTTCCAAGGCTACCAACACTGTTGATGACTCTTAGGGCAGGTTGCTTTCTTAGATTCACATGGTAGGTAAACATTGCCTGTCATACTTGTTTCTTGCATGGTTACTGGGATCAGTTACTGGCCCATCCTTCTTTTAAATTTTGCTGTTGTGATGGATAAAGATCACAGTCTTCCTTGTTTTAGTTTGTCTTTCTGAGGCAACCACAGCCTTTAATCTTTCGCCATCCTTGTTTCTAACAGTGTTTCCACTTGGATGATTTGTGAGCACAGATGTTGGTTTTACTTATTCAAGCCATAATTTCTTAAACCAATTTTTGTTAAGTGCTTTATATAATGAAAATGTTATTTTTTTCTGCCTGTGAGAATTGCGTCTTTGAGCTTTCTTCTCATCACTCCCATTCGGGTCTCTGCGTTCATATTTGGGTAAATTTTCTTTTCATCGTCCTGCAGAAGTTTAAGTTTTTATTTACTCAGTTTTTGTCAGTCTTCTCTTGTGTGGCTTTATGTGCACACACACACACCCTGATTTCTTCTTTGTTTTTACTTCAAAGCTTACGCATCATTTCTGTCAAAAAATTTGATCAATATTTGATCTTGCTTTCATCAAGTATGTCTTCTGAGACTTGTTTTTTTTTGATATTTATATCTCTAATCCAAATAAAAGTGACTTTAGAATGATGCCATGTCATTTTCCAAAAAAAAAAAAATACAGAAAGTACAAGGACTTTGTGTACTCCTTCAGCCAAATAAACAAATAAATAAAAGTGAAATTTGACTAAAAGCATCCTGGGGTTATATGAGGACCGTGAATAGGTTTAGATTCCACATTTTCCTTTAGTTTCCCCTACTCTAAACATTTGTAAAGGATGAATGGGGTTGTTTAGGCCTATCTGGTCAATCCCTTTTTACAAGGCTAGTAGGGTACCTCTGAGGCATACTGCCATACCTTGGCTAGCTCATCATCATCATCATCATCATCATCATCGTTATTGTTATTATTGTCAGTCTTGGGGCTTGAACTCTGGACCTGGGCACTGTCCCTGAGCACTTCAGCTCAAGGCTAGTCCTCTAGCACTTGGAGCCATAGCACCACTTCTGGTTTTCTGTTGGTTAATTGGATAAAAGTCTCATGGACTCTTGTGCTTGGGGCTGGCTTTGAACCTTCATCCTCAGATCTTAGCCTCCTTAGTAGTTAGGATTATAGGTGTGAGCCACCCTGTATCCAGCTTAAGGAAAAAAATAAAATTTGTGGCTTGAACTCTGGGTCTGGGTGCTGTCCCTGAGCTCTTCAGCTCAAGGCTACAACCCTACCCCTTGAGTCAAAGCCCTACTTCCCCTTTTCTAGTGATTAATTGGAGATAACAGTCTCAGGACTTTTTAGTGCCTGGGCTGGCTTTGAACCTTGATCATCAGATCGCAGCCTCTTGAGTGGCAAGGATTACAGATATGAGCCACTGTACCCAGCTAAAGATCATCTTTTAAGGTAGGATCCCAGAGTGAGAGTGAGTGAATCAAAGGCCTGTACTGATCTGAATCTAAGGTTCAGTCTCCTCTATGGGGCAAATGCCCTCACTGACTGACAGTCAAGGGCAGTCCTTAAAGAAGGCTGCCCTGAGATAGAACTGTGTCCCACTCTTTGCCTCTTAGGTAGCTGGTATTACAGATGTCAGTCGCTACATCCAGTCCTTTCTCCATTTACTTTTATTTAGTCTTACCAAGTGAGACTGCTCAAAGAATTAAGGAAACTTATTTGGGGTTTTGAATTATAAACCCAAGGGGCAAAGTATTAAATTCTTGATAATTATTGGTTAGAGGAATTAGGGATAACAAAGTCCCCCTTTTCAAGCAAACTGAATTACACACTGGCTATTTCTCTGAATCCTCTTTGTCTATCTGTTGTCCTATACCTTTTGGCTTTTTAAAATTTCCTCCTTAGACTTTGGGCAGGAAGGGCTCAGACAAGCTTTAGTTTCTGTTTTTAGACAAGGAAATGAGACATTCATTTAATCAGCAAATCGGGCTGCTCTGAGGCCACATTTGGTCCAGCAATGCCTCCAAAACAAACACAAATCCATCTCAAAAGCCTGTGGACTTAAGGCAGCTTTTACTGAGTGTTTTTCCAAGAGGTGGAATAAAGAGAAATCTATGCCCTCTGGCTGAACAGTTTCTCTCTCTAGTCTCTCCTCTGCCATGGCCTTTCTCTTTCCTTTCTTTACACTTCCATTCTTAGGAAAGCAGCCTGGCCTGCTATGGACTTCTTCTGCCTCTTCTCTATCATCCCCACCCCAGATCTGGCAGGTCCTCTCAAGATGTTGCCTGCTCTTGAACATTAGCATTAAAAGAGATGTGTAGGGTTTCCTGTCTTCAGTGAGAAGACTTCTATTTTAATCACTGAGATCTGTATATCCGTTTCCTATTGTTTCTGTAAGAAATTATCACAAATTGAACATTTTAGAATAGCATAAAAGTAGAGTCTCAGTGTTCTTCAATCTCGTTGATATGAATCAAGGTCTACATAAGTATTCTTTTCTCTGATCTCCAGCACTGCTCCTGCATGTAAAAAGTCCAGGATAGTCTTCAACCTAAGCTACTAAAGGATAAAGTTGTTGCAGTGGTCTAGATTGGATGCAATAAAGGTATTAGCCAGTGTGGGGACCTGACATGGGAAAGAGAGGAAAAGGCATACGTGGAAGAATTAATAGGGAAAACATAAGGCTTGATGAATCTTGCCAGAACACAGAGCTGCTAATGTTATGATCTAAGCTGACAGCTTTTTGGCACAAGTTGAAAGAATTTAGACTGACTACCTCACTTCACAGAAATTTATTGAACCCATTCCAAAGTAAAGAAATTCCTCAAAGGTTTCAAAATCGTGTTAAGAAAAAATGTGCCTGAAGCTAAAAGGCTTTTCTGGGCTTCAGGTTCCAGGTACATCCCAGCTATTGAGAGCAGCCTTCATGTCAGGGCGCTCACTGGCCACCATTCTCCATCCCAGGAAGGCCAGGCCTTTATGGCTCCAACAATTCAAGAAGACTGAAGGCTGACATCAGCTGCTTTCAGGCAAACCAGGCTTTGTGGTAGAGCTGGGGTTAGGTATATCATTCTTCAAAGTTATCACAGATTTTGGAAGCAGTACAGGAGTCTGGATTCTGGCTTGGTTACTTGCTACCTTCTTTGGTCAAGTTATTTCACCTGTTTAAACCCCAGCATCTTCATCCACCAAGTGGGGACTTGATTGGGGCAATGCCAGTTACTATGTGATAAATTAAATGAGGTTCTGGGTATAAAACACTTGGCCCTAGCAAACAGACCAGGGCATTAACACAAGTGGGTTTGCAGAACTAAGTGGCTTTCAAGTCACAGTATATTAACAGCTGCATCAGGAAGAATACATAGTTACAGTCATTTAAGTATGTAAAATAGAATGCTGTTAAGTGGGGAAGGGAGATACCAATCTTGAACTCAGGATTGGGTACTGAGTTTCTTTTTCTATAGACTAGTGGTCTTCTACTTCAGCCACAGTCCCATTTCTGGCTTTTTGGTGGTTAATTCAAGATAAGCATCATAGATGTTCCTGCCTGATCTGGCTTTGAACCATGATCTTCAAATCTCAGCCTCCTGAATAGCTAGGATTATAGGTACCAGCACCAGACATGATATTTTTGTAATCATCTGACATATTTTGAGATCTTCATTGAAATGACCTTTATTTACCTTCACATACAGAGATACAAGTATAGAACTGGAACTGGCTGATGATAGAATTCTAATCTAGAAATTCTTATTTTTCTTAAGATTTTAAAGGCATTGCTTTGTTGTCTTATAATTCCCAGAATCGTTATTGAAAAATGAACCTTTTATTGTATGCTAGTACTGGAGCCTGAACTAGGCCCTTGAACTCTCCCTTAGCTTTTTTTTTTTTTTTTTTTTTGCCAGCCCTGGGCTTGAGCTCTGGGCCTGAGCGCTGTCCTTGGGCTTTCTCAAGGCTAGAGCTCTACCACTTGAGCCTTAGCACCACTTCTGGCTTTTTTCTGTATATGTGGTACCGAGGAGTTGAACCCGGGTCTTCATGCATGCTAAGCAAGCACTCTACCACTAGGCCAAACTCCCAGCCCCTCTCCCTTAGCTTTTTCACTCAAGGCTGACATTCTACCATATGGGCCCATCTCTCTACTTCTAGCCTTTTTTTTTTTTTTTTTTTTTTTTTTTTTTTTGCTGGTTAACTGGAGATCCAAGTCTCCCAGTTTTATCTGTCATGGTTGTCTTCATGCCTCAGATCTCAACCTCCTAAGTAGCTAGGATTACAGGCATGAGCTACCAGCATCTTGCTGAATCTTGAACCTTTTTCTATTTTTCTTTTTGTCTCTTCATCCCACTGTTCTAAAGTTTTATGATGTATGTTGATGAGCTCTTACAAGTTATCTATTTTGCTAAGCAAATGACAAGCCATTTTAGTCTGCAAAATCATGTCTTTCAGTTTGGGGAAATTATCTTGAATAGTTTCTTTGACAAGGAAAACTTCCCTTATTTTTGGCTTTTTCTGGAAGCTCTTATTTGAACAATACATTCTTTAATTCTTCCTGTATTTATTCTCTAATCTCTATTCTTCTGTTTCATCTTGCTTTTCTTTCTTTTTTTTTTTTTTTTTTTTTTTTGCCAGTTTGGGGCTTGAACTTAGGGCTGGAACACTGTCCTTGGGCTTTCTCAAGGCTAACGCTTTACCACTAGGCCAAACTCCTGAACTCATTTTACTTTTTGAGATAATTCTTTCTTTTTCTGTGATTTTATTTTATTTTAATTTTTTTTTTTTTGCCAGTCCTGGGGCCTGAGCACTGTCCTTGGTTATTTTGCTCAAGTCTAACACTCTGCCACTTGAGCCACATTGCCACTTCTGGCTTCTTCTGGGTTTGTGGCACCGAGGAATCAAATTCAGGGCTTCCTGCATGCTAGGCAAGCACTCTACCACTAGGCCACACATTTGGTCCCAAGAAAATTCTTTAACTTTATAGTCTTACTTTATGCCATTCTTTACTTTTTTCTGGATGCTCTTTGCTTTTTGTTCTACATGTTCTGTTTCTCTAGGAATATTTAAAGTATTTTCTTCCACTTTTTGCCTGTCTTTAAACTGATCATTTTTTGTTTTTTTATTCAGTTTGGTCTTTGACTTCCTTATTGAAGAATTATCTTAAGTGTTAGGTAGCTGTTAGCTTTCATTTCTTTTTAGGAGTACAGTGCTAAAAATCTGATGTGTGACTGGTAACTTTTTTTTTTTTTTTTGCCAGTCCTGGGCTTGAGCTCAGGGCCTGAGCGCTGTCCTTGGACTTTCTCAAAGCTAGAGCTCTACCACTTGAGCCTCAGCACCACTTCTGGCTTTTTTGTATGTATGTGGTACCAAGGAATCGAACCCGGGTCTTCGTGCATGCTAGGCAAGCACTTTAACCACTAGGCCAAACTCCTGGCCCGACTGGTAATTTTTATATAGTGTGATAAGGATAAAGGAGATATCAAATGTTATCATATTCAATTTTTTTAAATTTTTATTTACTTATTTATTTTTGCCAGTCCTGGGCTTGGGCTCAGGGCTTGAGCACTGTCCTTGGACTTTCTCAAGGCTAGCACTCTACTACTTGAGCCTCAGCACCACTTCCGGCTTTTTTTTTGCTATGTATATGGGGTACCGAGGAATTGAACCCGGGTCTTCATGCATGCTAGGCAAGCACTCTACCACTAGGCCAAACTCCCGGCCCCGTCTTCAAATTTTTTTTTTTTCTTAGACCAAGCCTTTAACAAATGGGCCATTGAGGGGGCATTTCGGACCCAACAATTAGCATCCCTAAAAATTAATGTACTGAACTCTAGCTCTCAGTATCACTCTATTTGGAGACAAATGGAAGTATTTAAGATTAAATGAGACTATAGGGTGGTGATTTAATCTAAAAGAACCTCTATCCTTATAAGAAAAAGAAGACGGGCAGGGAGTTTGGCCTAGTGCTAGAGTGCTTGCCTAGCATGCATGAAGACCTGGGTTCAAATTCCTCGGCATCACATACATGGGAAAAAAAAGCTGAAAGTGGTGCTGTGGCTCAAGGGTAGAGCTCTAGCATTGAGAAAAGTCCAAGGACAGTGGTCAGGCCCTGAGTTTAAGCCCCACAACTGGCACAAAAAAAAAAAAAAAAAAAAGAAGATATCAGAAATCGGTTTTCTTCTTTGGGCACATAGCAAAATGGCTGTGCAATAGTTGGGTGCTAGTGGCTCATGCCTGTAATCCTAGCTACTTAGGAGGCTAAGATCTGAGGATCATGGTTCAAAGCCTACCTGGGCACAAAAGTCTGTAAGAGTCTTCTATCTCCAATGAACCACCAGAAAACCAGAAGTGGCGCTGACCCTCATGGAAGGATGAATTTGGATGCTTATTCCCTCTCTTACTCTCTTGTCTCCCCCTTCTATGCTACAACAACAGCGTGAAGAGGCCATCCACGTGCTAGCCCCATGTTCATAAACTCTGCAGCCTCCAGAAGATGAATTTGCACATTTCTCCTCATCATATGTTACCTAGCCTATGGGATTCTGTTACAGAAGCAAAGCGTGGGCTAAGACAAACATGGAACACTCAGCAAAATGAGTGATATATTGCCCATGGCCGACCAATAGTCCCAATTAATAATAGTAACCGTCAGAGGAAGAGAAAAAAGAAGGGGCTACTATTAAAATTGTTATTATTCACGCCGGGACTTTAGCTTGGTGGTAGAGTGCTTGCCTCGCATGCACAAAGACCAGGGTTCAATTCCTTGGTACCACATACACAGAAAAAAAGACAGAAATGGTGCTGTGGCTCAAGTGGTAGAGCTCTAGCTTTGAGAAAGCCCAAGAACAGTGCTCAAGCCCAGAGCTCAAGCTGCTGAGTGACCAAAAAAAAAAAAAAAAAAAAGAAAGAAAGAAAGAAAGAAAGAGAGATTTCTTAGGTTTAAGATGCTATCCACAGGAATAGCACTGCCATCATTTATTCCCAGTCCAAATATTTATCCTTGCCCTTGCTTCACACTGGTTCCCCCATCTCAACATGATTCAGCTTATCAATCCTATGCCAGAAAATTCCCCCATTTCAATCCTTGCTGCCTTCCCTGTTCTGTGTCAATCCTTGTTCATCCTATCTATCAATACTGCCTGGTCTTCCAGCCTCTGGTCTCACCATTTCCCCTCAGTGCATCCTCTAAATCCTCACCCATCCCTCTCACATGCTTGTCTTGACAGTGTCATTTCTCTCCTAGGCATGTTTCAGCAATAATTATAAAGTTTTAGCAGAGTAGGGAAGGGGGAAGCTAATATTCAAAATTTTAACAGATTACAGCTGCACCTTTCCCTGAGGCAGACATTCCTCCTAAGCACAAGGCTCTTTGGCTGAACACCTGGGAGGACACAGAAGATGAACAGTTGGGAATATACAAAACAGAAATAATTAAACTCTTCTGCAGGAGATATACATAGGGACTTAGTGGGTAGGAAGGCAACTACAAAGGGAAGAAAACTAAAGTAAGTCTTCAAGGAAGGCATAACCATCTCACCATTTCAGTGGAAGGCTGTAAAGGATTAGGATACAGTGAATACTGGGGGTTATCAGGTAAACGGCAGAGATATCTGATATATTTTTTTTAAGGTTTAGACCCCAAATATTAACTTGTATCATCCTGCAGCTAGAGGAAGGGGACTAAGGTCTGTCCAGTTTTGCTAGACACAGAGAACAGAGGAGCTTTAGATAGGAGAAACTCCATTGACTCTGGGAATTCTAGGTTCTATGGAACTAGAGCCTGTTTACCACAGGAACATAGAGATGTGAGGAGAGGCAAACCTGATGTAAACAAAGGTGGAGGTTTGCATGCATTTAAGTTTCAGAGTGTGCTGAGCTTTTTTTTTGTGGGATGGTATCCCAGCTTTCTTCCTTAGGGATGTGGCAACAGCTTCTGTGCTTTGCATGACCAATTTTCTCATAATCCCCTCCTAAGGGCTGCTGCACAGTTAATATTATTAACTCCATTTACAACTTCCAACCTACCATGTGCCTGGGGTCATAGAGCTGGGAGGAGGGGAAGGAAATCTGGGTGTTGGAGTCTCAGATTCTCTGGACAGTAGATAACTTTGCTTGTGGATAAATTCTCAGCTCCTCATCCATTGGATTAAAAAATTTTTTTTGAGTTTTGAAATTTTCAAATGGAAAGTCAGATTCAGCAGGGCACCTATATTTCATGCTTGTAATCCTAGCTACTAGGCCAAATCCCACTCCCTACCTCCCACCCCCAGTTCTGTGGCTACTAGTATATTTTTATCTCAAAATATAGCTCAGAGCTGGGCACTGGTGGCTCATGCTTGCAATCCTAGCTATTCAGGAGGCTGAGATCTGAGGATTGCAGTTAAAAGCCAGACCATGCAGGAAAAGTAAGACTCTTATCTCCAATTAACCATCAGAAAACTGGAAATGGTACTGTGGCTCAAAGTAGTAGAGTGCTAGCCTTGAGCAAAGAGCTCTGGGACAGTACCTAGGCCCCAATTATATGTGTATATATATGTATGTATGTATATATAATGTATACTTTCCTGTACACATGAAATCTAGTATCACCTAGTTTAATACCTGGTATTACCACTTCTACCACCAGCAACAACAAAAGGAAAGGAAGAAAAAAAGGAAGGAAGGAAGGGGGGGGTGGGAAGGAGGGAGGGAGAGAAAGAGGGAAAGAGGGGAAGGAAGAGAGGGAGAAAGGAAGGAAGGACAGACAGAAGGAAGGAGGATAAATATATGAGATTTTTGAGCTATCTTCCTCATAAATTTATAACAAAGTAACACAGACTGCATTGTTCTTTTGGCTACTTGTATCAAAGATAATCAACTTATACAGAAGAAAGGTCAATTTTTGACTTACAGTTTTAGAAGTTCCACTGCATGATCAGTTGGCTTCATTGCTTATCACATAGGAAAGTCAATGTTGTAGAGGCAGTCTATTCACTTAATGTCTAGGAAGGAAGAAGAGGGATTAAGGTCTATGATGGATAGTTCACAAATAATTTACTCTGATATAAAATGATTAGAAACAGTGTCCACTGTTCAGTGAACAATGAGATATCAGCTAGGCCTCAGGGGAAGAACAAGCAGAATAATTGAAATATAAGCCAGGCACATTTTGTAATCCCAGCACTTGGGAGGAAGAGGCAGGAAGATGTCCCTTGATCAGAAGACCTCCAAGCAGACCCTCTTAAAATTTCAGCTATTGCCCATAAGCACAAACCTGCAGACCAAGCCCATTGAGGAGGCAATCATCACCCCCAAAACTTACATATTGAACTAGCTCTCAACATCAGTTTGTTGGGAGACAGATGGAGGTATTCATGGCTAAATGAGACCATAGGGTTGTGACCTAATCTAACAGAACTCTCAAGAAGGAAGAAAAGGATGAGGAAGAAGAGGAGGAGGAGCAGCAGCTCAGAGTCAGTGCCTCATGCCTATGATCCTAGTTACTCAGGAGGCTCAGATTTGAAGATTGCAATTCGAAGCGAGCAGGAAGGTCTGCAAGACTTTTATCACTAATTAATCACAGAAAAAGCTGGAAGTGGTGCTGTGGCTCAAGTGTAGAGCACTAGTCTTGAATGAAAGTTTAGGGACAGCATTGAAGCCCCAGGACCAGGAAAGAAAGAATGGAAGGAAGAAACAGAAAGGAAGAAAGAAGGAAGGAAGAGAAAAAATAAAAAGAAATCTGAAACCTGTCTTTCTCTTTGGGCACATAGTAAATAGGCTGTGTGAGAACACAGCCATAAGGAGAAGAATAAGGTCAACCAAGTGTGGGGGCAGAAAGTGAAGTGTGGTCAGGACTGTGGCATTCACTTCCCCTGGGTAAAGAAACCCCAGGGGACTGAGGTCAAGATTTCCCAGCATTTTCACACTGAGGCTGGTGAGCAATGTCAAAAGTTACCACCCATATCTTGGGCAGGGAGGAAGGAGACTTCTTTCTTAGGGATGGCTTTAAGAAACTCCTCTGGAGCAGGCAGTGTGGCTTAGTGGTAGAGTGCTTGCCTAGCATGCACGAAGACTTGTGTTCGATTTCTCAGTACCACATACATAGAAAAAAGCCAGAAGTGGTGCTGTGGTTCAAGTGGTAGCGCTCTAACTTTGAGAAAAACACAAGGACAGTGCTTAGGTCCTAAGCCTAAGCCCAGGACTGGCAAAAAAAAAAAAAAAAAAAAAAAAGAAAAGAAAGAAAAAGAAAAAAGAAAAAACAACAACAAAGGAAAACAAAACCCTCTTGTATCCATTTTCTGGAGTTCATTTTACTAAATATTATTTTATATATCTCATTCAGAAGTTAACATTTGAGTACGGAGTGAAGAAGGGATGCCATGAGTGTCATAGGGAAGAAAGTTCTAGGCACAAGGACCAGCTATACACAGACCCTGAGGTAGGGCTTTGGTGTGTTGGAAAAAAGCAAGGAAGCCACTGTGGCTGGAGCTGAGTGAGAAGGGGGAGAGTAGGAGAGACACAAGGGATGACTGGAAGGTTAAGCATTAAAACTGCCTGGACACGTCATTCTAGATGAGTTGGTGAGCCACTGGTGGTTTCAAGGTCAGGGAGTGACATTATCAGGATGATGTTTCACAGGTGATTCTAGTTGTGCTGGGGAAGGACTGAAGAGCAAAACCCAAGTGAGGCAGGCTAGAAAGATAAGGAGACAGAAATTAAAATGAAGCACCTTTTAGACAGGTACAGGAAAACACAAGGATTATCTACCTCTCTCTCCTGAGATCTGACTCTTCCACTAATGGGTAAAGAGAATTGGAAGCCAAGGGATGTCTAAACTCATCTCTTGTCCCTGTGTGTTGGGTAAGTCTAGATCATATCTTTATTTATTTATTTCTTGCCAGACCTGAAGTTTGAACTCAGGGCCTGAGCACTGTCTTTGGGCTTTTTTTTTTTTTTCTTTCTCAAAGCTAGTGGTCTGCCACTTGAGCCATAGCACCACTTCTAGCTCTTTTCTATGTATGTGGTACTGAGGAATAGAACATGGGTCTGGGTCTTCATGCATGCTAGGCAAGCATTCTACCACTAGGCCAAACTCCCAGTCATAATTTTTTTATTGTTAGTCATGGGGCTTGAACTCAGAGCCTGGGTGCTGTCCCTGAGCTTTTTTTTTGGCTCAAGGCTAGTGCTCTACCACTTTGAGCCACAGTGCCACTTTTGGCTTTTTGGTGGGTAACTAGAGGTAAGTAATCCATGTACTTTCCTTCTTTGGGCTGGCTTTGAACCTCAATCCTTAGATATTAGCCTCCTGAGTAATTAGGATTACCAGAGCCAGGCTTTTCATGTTTTAGAAAAATATACAGCCTCCATCTTAACCACTCAGAATCATTGTTTAGTGATAGGGGTTGGGGGAATGCTAGACAATATGACCAGTTCATAAAGTATAAAAGTCAATATTTTAAGTCTTTTATTCCTATCTTTTGCTTGGAGAACAGGAAATGTCACCCCCCCCAACCCACTTCCCCATGTTAAATTTTTTTTCTTTCTGCATTTACCTGGTTATATTAAATCCTGGCTACAACATTCATCTTTTTTTTTTTTTGCCAGTCCTGGGCTTGAGCTCAGGGCCTGAGCACTGTCCTTGGACTTTCTCAAGGCTAGAGCTCTACCACTTGAGCCTCAGCACCACTTCCGGCTTTTTTCTATGTATGTGGTACCGAGGAATCGAACCTGGGTCTTCATGCATGCTAGGCAAGCACTTTAACCACTAGGCCAAATTCCCAGCCCACAACATTCATCTTGTGAGACTCTTTTTGTGAGATACCTTGAACAGCTATTTTTTTTTCCCCCCTGTGGGTCTTAAGTACCTGTGATCTTTGCATGGAAACCAGGAAGCTGAGGGGACCATCTTATGCCATATCCAATGATAAAAGGGGGAGATAAGAGCTGAGCTTTTAAAGGGACAGCATCAGAATCACCTGGAGGGCTTGTGAAAGCCCAGACTGTCCCCCCTGTACCAGATGGTCCCTCTGATAATCTGGACTAAGGACCAGGAATTTGTGTTTCTAAAATTCCCATATGATATCATACTATTGGCCTGGGAACCACACTTTGAGAACCACCAACTATTTTTTCCCACAGAACTAATGAAATACAATGTATTCAAGGAAAGCTCCTGCTCACTCCTGTGTCCCTTGTGTCTAGCATGACATAACTAACAGGAATTGTGTATTGAGCTCACATTCTAGGCGAGGCACAGTGTCAGTGAATGAAGTTCTCAAGGATCCCTGGTTTGAAGTGTTTGGAGGTAAGTGGTGGCAAAACATTCACTGAAAGTGGTCAGTAGAGGTAAGGGATTCATTGTAATGACAATAATAACAGATATGACACCCAGAGGGTGTCTGTCCAGATGTTTTAGATACAGCTTCTCTAATTAAAGCCTTCTGGAAGCTCTGCAAGTCAGGCCTCAGCACCTCTGCTTTAAAAATGTGAAAACTAAGGTTTTCAAGGCTACACTAAGAAATATGAAAATCTATCCTGACAGCTCTATGTGATCTAGAAGTGCTAAAGGTGCTCTAGAAAAGTAGCTTCTACATTCTAGGACTGCCTTTTTTTTTTTTTTTTTTTTTTTTTTTTTTAATGCAGGTAAACTGGGCTCTGGTGGCTCACGCCTGTCATCCTAGCTACTCAGGAAGCTGAGCTCTGAGGATTGAGATTCAAAACAGCCCAGGCAGGAAAGTTCTGAGACTTTTTTTTTCTTCTTGTGGGACTTGAACTCTGGGCTTGGGTGCTGTCCCTGAGCTCTTCAGCCCAAGTCTACTGCTCTACCCATTGGAGCCACAGAACCACTTCTTTATAAGACTTGTATCTCCAATTAATCACAAAAAGAGTTGTAGCTCAAGTGATAGAGCTAGCCATAAATAAAAAGAGCCCAAGGACAATGCCCAGGCTCAGAGTTCGAGCTCTATGACCAGCAAAACAAAAACAAAAACAAAAAACAAATAAAAAAGCAGGACTATACCATGGGGGAAAAAAAAAGCTTTAGGTCCCAGTGGAAAATCCTGTCTACAAGCAGTACATTCCCAGCTTCAGGTCCTTCCTGGCAGATTCATGGCTCCTCACTTGGTAGAAGTAGCCACCTCTAGCAAAGTATTTTGGCTGACTTTTGGGGCTTTTAATCAATTCAGGTGGCACAGTTTTCTTTAGCTCTCGTTCTTCTCCTAGCTCCTGGATTAAGACAATGACCACTATAATCTGTGTCCAGGAAAGGTAACTACTAAATGGAATTCATCCTTCTCACTGTAGGGAAAATCCAGATCTGAATCTTTCCTCCTTATCAATCTGTTTCCCTATCCTTTGGAGGATAAAAATAACTCTCTCCAGGGCCTCTTTGAGGATGGAACAACTTCAGCTGGACTGGAAAGCATCTGCTTTCCTGAGGTGTGTGTGGGAGAGGGGGCCTTAGAATCAGAGCCCTGCAGGAATGAGGTGACAGGCTAAGTGACAAAGGGCACTTAGGTGCCTCTCTAGTGGAGGATTGCTTGGAGGATGTTTGACTGACATGGTAGGCCGCTCCCCAAAATAATTTACTGACAGCATGGATGCCTATTGGTGATTTTTAACTTCTAAGGAGACAGAAACTGCCAAGAATAAATGATGAGATGCATACACTCCTTCTGTGTGTATGCAAAATATACAGATGTAGATTGATCCAAGCATACACTGAACACACTTTTGAGCATTATTTCATATTACGTAGACAGATCCAAGCACACACTGACACACAAATCCACTTTTGAACACTATTTTATATTATTGGGGTCCTATTGACTCTTGGCATGGACCACAGGGTAAGAAAACAGCTGCATGATGAGTACTGTGATGCCGAAAAAATTTGTTTCAAGTCTGGGTAGGGAAAGAAAAAAAAAGAGGGTGATGGGATTGTGCTGGTACTGGGCTTGAACTCAAGACCTTAGTGCTGCTCCTTGGCTTTCTTCACTCAAGGTAGTATTCTACCACTTGAGCTACATTTCCACTTGTCTTTTTTTTTTTTCCTGGTTAATTGAAGATTAAACAGCCATACTCAGATCTCAGTCTCTTGAGTAGCTAAGGTTATAGGCATGAATCACTTGTGCCTAGCATATATTAAATACTTGTATGAAAATAAAATAGTGAAATCTATTAAAAGTTTACTAAAAGGGAAGACGGGTAGAATGGGGACAAGAAAGAGGGGTTGAAATTTAATAAAAATGTATAATTAAAAATCCCTTTGGACATTAATAGGTGCTGACAAAAAAAAAGAAACTATCCAATAGTACTGACAAATGTGGGGAGGGGAAAGAGGCATAATAATCTGTAAGATGGGGGGGCAGTGACTCATGCCTGCACTCCTAGCTACTCAGGAGGCTAAAATGTGAAGGATTATAAAGATAGCCCAAGAAGGAAAGTCTACTAGACCCCTATCTCTAATTACCCAACAAAAAGCCTCAAGCAGAGCTGTGGCTCAATTGGTGAAGCAACAGCCTTGAGCAAAAAAAACTCAGGGACAGCACCTAGACCCTGAATTCAAGACCCAGGACCAGCACCCACACACGCACACAAATTTGTGCTGGACACAAGTGCCTGCTACACAAGAGGCTGAGATCCGAGGATTATGGTTCAAAGCCAGCTGAAGCAGAAAAACCTGTGGGACTCTTATCTCCAATTAACCACTCAAAAGCTGTGAAGTGGAGCTGGGGCTCAAATAAATGATAGCGTGCCAACTTTGAGCAAAAAAAGTTCAGGGAAGCTAGGTATGTGGCTTAGTGGTCTAGTTGCTTTGCCTAGCATGCATGAAACCCTGTTTGACTCCTCAGTACCACCTATGCAGAAAAAAAAAAAAGCCGGAAGTGACGCTGTAACTCAAATGGTAGAGGGCTAGCCTTGAGCAAAAGCAGCTCAGGGATTGGGTTCAAGCCCCAGGACTGGCACAACTAAATGAATAGATCCTTCATTCATTCAGGGACAGCACGCAGGCCCTGACTTCAAGCTCCAGGGTTGAAGAGCATACACACTTTTTGTTGTTGTTAACTTATAAAAAGTCTAGGGAGTGTGTGTGTGTGTGTGTGTGTGTGTGGTGGGGGGGAAGTGAGAGAAAAACACAGGTGGGGGTCTCTGTACGTCACCGTGACCATAAAACTAAAAAAAAATATTTTTTTTTAAATTAAAAAAAGAAATACTGCTACTGAAGTCTAAGTTGTTTCTGAAGTTAAGGTGTGTGCGGCATGAACCCACGAGGGCAGGGGTATGTGGACACTGACACCCCCACCCCCCTCCCGCAGACGTGGGAATAAAGGATAATTCCTTGTCCCCACTAAACAAAAAGCAAAACAAATAAAAACAAAAGTGAAGGCATTTTTCCCTTTCCACCCTTCCCCCCCCGCCCCCCCCCCCCGCCCTCCTCCCCACTTCCCCACCCCGAGCGTCCGGGACCTGAGCGGCGCCCACCTCAGCCGCAGGCCTCACCGAGACCTCTCTGACAGACCCACGAGGGGTGGGGGAGAGGCGCCCAGCAAGCTGGCGACACGGCGGCGACCACAGGGACCGGCATAAAAGAAGGTGCCACCACGTCCGCGCCTCACCGGGCCGGTGTCACTTCAACCCTGGGCGGGCGGCCTCGAGACGCCGACCAGAACCCGGGCGGTTCGGGAAGGTGCGCGTCCGGGCGAGCGGCGCATGCGTGCGCGTTCCCGAGCCTCTAAGGCCGTACGCACGTACGTGCGTCCCCCCCCCGCCCTCCGGGGGGGGGGGAGGCATCGAGCACGCGCACGTGCGCGCGCCACCAGTAGACGATGCCGCCTGAGAGGAGGAGGAGAAGGAGGAGGAGACGGCGGCTGCGGCGGCGGCGCGCTCTGACGGTCTGAAGCGGGGTGGTGGCTGGTTGCCACGGGCCGGCGGCGCGATGAGTTGGGTGGCCGCCCCCGGCTCGGGGCTGTGAGGGTCTCGGAGCCGGGGGTGGGTAACGGCAACGCAACAGGTCACCGGCTTTTCGTCCGGGGAGCGGCGGCGGCGGCGGCGGCGATGGTGGGAACGGCGGCCGCCGCCATGCGCGAGGAGGAATCGCGGCCGGGTCCGGGTTACCTCCCTCGGGCTCGCGGCCTGAGAACCCCGCGGCCGCCGCCGCCGCTGGTGCTGCTGCTGCTGCTCCTCACGCTGCTGCCCGCGCCCGCAGCCGTCGTCGCCGCTGCCGCCGCCGCCGCCGCTGCCGCCGCCGCCGCCGCCCAGGCTCTGAGGCCTCCGGGGCTGCCACCCGGCTCCGCGGGGCCCAGCGTGAGCCTCTACCTGAGCGAGGACGAGGTGCGCCGGCTCATCGGTGAGTGTGTGTGTGTGTGTGTGTGTGTGCGGGGCGGGGTGGGGGGGAGCCGGGGCTGGGGCCCGGGGGTCGGGCGTTTGGGGCCGGGCCGCGCTACTCCCGACTCCCCCTCTTCTTCCCTCCCCCCCCCACCACCATCCCGGACACCTCCGCCCCACAGTTCGGGGGGTCACAGCGGGCCCCGACCTCCACTTGCGGTGCTGGGGACGTGGTGCGTCCGCCCCCCTCCTCCCCCCTTTAACCCTCAGTCCTCGTCCCGCCCCCGCCCCCGTCCCTTTGCTCCATCCAGATCAGCTTCCCTCCACCGTCCCGGGCCACTCTTCGCCGCCCCAAGGCGCCCCCACTCCGCCTCCCTGTCCCCCCCCCCACCCCCACCCCACCCCGAGCCTTCTCCCGAGGACCCGGATTCCCAGCTCCCGTCCTGACTCGCACACAACTTTTCTTCCATAAGTTTTTTTTTGTTGTTGTTATTTTCTTTTTTTTATCTCCATCCTCCACAGCCGCCTGTCACTATCCAGGGCCTCCAGAGTGTGCAGACAACTTTTTTATAAAGTTTTTTTTTTATTTTAGATTTTTATTTATTTTTTTTTTTGCAAAGCCTTCACTCTGTTTGATTTTTGTTGTTGTTTTGTTCTTGTTTTATGTTTTTGTATTTTTTTTTTTTTTTTGCATAGCCCTAGGTAGGGGGCCATGCTTCAAGTGTTCATTCATAGGATGATTCCGGTTACGTACTTGTAAAATTATTTTACCATAGTGGTATTATCTTTAAATAGTTCTTTATACATTTACTTTACTTGGGTTTTTTTGTTTTTATTTTTTTCGATTGGTCTTTAAATAGTTGTCCAGAAGGGTCGCAGTTCATCCAGTCAGTTTTATGTGGATGTTTGATGGATATGAGTGGATACTTTTTTTTTTTTTTTTTTTTGCCAGTCCTGAGGTTTGAACTCAGGGCCTGGGCATTGTCCTGGAACTTTCTCAGAGCCATAGCACCACTTCCAGCTTTGCAAGCACTCTATAGGAGGCCAAAGTCCTGGCCCTGGTTGGGTACTTTCATAAAAAAAACAAAGAGGAAAGGTTGGAAGGGTATTAAATGTTAGTGCAAACTCCATATCTTGGGACTAACATGCATATTTATTTATTTATTATTGTGCTGATCTTGGGGATTGAACTCAGGGCCTGGGTACTGTCCTTTAATGTGCTCACTCGCTCTCGCGCGCGCGCGCGCGCGCTCTCTCTCTCTCTCTCTCTCTCTCTCTCTCTCTCTCTCTCTCTCTCTCTCTCTCTCTCCTTTTTTTTTTTTTGCCGGAGACTAACCCTCTACTACTTGAATCACAACTAGATCTCTTGCATTTTGGTGGTTAATTGGAGATGAGTCTCTTGGACTACCTTGCCTAGGTTGGCTTTGACGCTCCATCCTCAGATTTCAGCCTCCTTAGTAGCTAGAATTACAGGCATGAGCCACCATTGCTCAACTTTATTATTGTTGTTGTTATTATTATTATTATTATTGGTGGTTGTGGGGCTTGAACTCAGCCTAGGTGCTGTCTGAGCTCTTCAGTTTAAGGTACCGCTCTACCCGTTGAGTGGTTAATTGGCGATGAGAGTCTTTGGGTCTCTAGTGTCTGGGCTGGCTTTGAACCGCAATCCTCAGATTTCAGTCTCCTGAGTAGCTACGATTACAGGCATGAGCCACTGTGCTTGGCCCAACTTATTTTTTTTAATATATTTTTATTATCATTAAGTAGGGGAACATAGGAATTGATATTAGTGTCACCCCTTCCCTGACCTTTTTTTTTAACTTTGTAGGCTATGCATTGAATTTTAAAGCATATATTTATTTATTTTTTATTGTAATGTATACAGGAGTTACAGTTATATTCGCCAGGTAGTAGGTACATTACTTCTCATACATTGATACCCCTTCTTATGTTTTTGCCCCCATTTCCCTCCCTGTAAAGCATATATTTAAACAGCAAACAAATCTCAAAATAGCAGGTCTTCGAGCTTCTACACAGTACTTTTTTTTTTTTTGGCATTTGTCATAGGCCTTGGGAAAGAACTTGGCATTGGGTCCCTCGTTGATTCTCTTTGCCTTTGTTGTTTGGGAAAATAATGTGAGAAATGACAGATTTGGTGAAAGGCCTGACATCCTCTCCCCCATGATAGTCAGACCTAGACATTGAATTCCTTCTGTGCACTATGCAGCTTTCAGTTCATCTCATTTTAGGGTTTAATACTTCTTGAGTATGTGAGGAGAGAGTTATTCTCTTAAGCGTTCCATTACCTGTGGGTTTTACTTTGTAGCTCCCCCCCCCCCCTTTAAGGTCTGAGATCAACTCAGTGTTGACATGGAATTGCTTTTAGCAGACTGTTTGGATGTTGATATATATATATATATATATATATATATATATATATATATATGGGTTTGTAGTCTTTAACCAAAGAATTCAGTGTTTTTGTAATGTGCCCTTCATAATCCTCTTTTTAGTGTAGCTGAATTTAGTCTAGCAGAATTGAAACTGCAAATTGGGTTAGTCCTGGAACATAAGACTAAATCATATTAAAATATCAATATATTATGCATACTTCTATCAAGATTTTTTTGGTGAAAAGAATTTATATAATTTGTAATATTTATGTAGATTTCTTCTCTGTTCTCAGTCAAGGGCAGAACGGAAGACATCTAAAGACTGACATTGATTGATTTCTTCTAAATACTTGCTCCTGTCAGGACTGGGAGTTTGGCCTAGTGGTTAAAGTGCTTGCCTAGCATGCATGAAGACCCGGGTTCGATTCCTCGGTACCACATACATAGAAAAAAGCTGGAAGTGGTGCTGAGGCTCAAGTGGTAGAGCTCTAGCCTTGAGAAAGTCCAAGGACAGTGCTCAGGCCCTGAGCTCAAGCCCAGGACTGGCAAAAAAAAAAAAAAAAAAAATATATATATATATATATATTAAATACTTGCTCCTGTGTACTTCACTAGTGACCCAGTGGGACAGATCTATTCTCATTTTAGAGATGAGAAAAGTGATGCTTTAACTTATTTAAGGTCACATAGTTCATTCATTCAGTCAGTCTATCTGTCTATGAAATACATATGTATACATGAAAATTTTGGCACAGGCTGCTGACCAAAGTTTATTGCCTGTAATAAAATATTGTGCATAGAGAAGTTTGATTATGGCATGGTGGAGAAACCGTCATTTTTAATTAATGCTTAAAATGATGTCCTTGTAAACCAGGAACTGATTTTCTTAGCAGTGTTTATAGCAGAGGAAGCTCCTGATTGATGACAATTCAGTGGGTCTGTTGTCTCCCTGAGCTGCTGCCTCCACTGCTGGAATAAAGGATCCTAGAAGTACTTTCTGTTTTGCACAATCGAGGCCTTCTGTTACCATGGGCATCTCCAGTCTCCATACAGCCCCACCAGTTCCTATCTTTCTAACCTCCATCTCTCTTCTTCCTTCTACCTTTAAAGGACTTTCAGGATCCCACTGGGAAGAGAACAGCAAGTGGTGCTTCTTGAGTACTTGTGCATCTCCCTCAGTCCTCAGAATGTGCTTTTCCCTGGGAGCTATTATGGTGCTTAAGACTACTTGAAATAGTGCTCTTGAACAGTATTTCTTAAATTCCTTACGAGTTAAATGCCTTTTGAAAGCTGGTACAAAAATTAACCATCATTTTATATGTCTTAAGACAGTAAATTTAGAATTCCAAGTAAGAAACTTGTAAGTTGATAGTGATAGCTTTATACATTGAAAGAATTGTGCCTGATATGAGAAGTTGTTTAAATCTAATAATACATGAAACACACACACACACACCACACAAATAATACTAGAGTCTTAAAACAGCAACAAAAACTAGTAACCTTCCTTTGGCTTCTACATCCTCCAGGCTCTGCTTTCCAGGGATTGTTGCTATCTCCACTATTCTGTTTATATTTTCTCCCTTTTTCTTATATTTCTAAACTAATGAAAAATAAACATTCGGCTTCTTAGTGTCAAATGGAGCTCTTAATTCCTTTTCTCCCTCTCTCCCTTCCTTACTCTATCTTTTCTCTTTTCCTTTTCTTTCTTCTTTCTTTGTTTCTTTGTTTCTGTGTATATGTGTATGTGTATATATGTGTAAGTGAGTGTGTGTTGGGGCTTGAACTTCCTGTTTTCTAGAGGTTAATTGGAGATAAGAGTCTCAGGTCTTTTTGTGTTCAGGCTGGCTTTGAACCTCGATCCTCAGATCTCAGCCTCTTGAGTAGCTAAGATTACAGGCATGAGCCACTGTGCCCAGCTGTTCTCTCTTTTTCTTTCTTTTTGTGCGGTTTCTTAGAGATAAGAGTCTCACAGACTTTCCTGCCCAGGGTGGCTTCAGCCCATGATCCTCGGATCTCAGCCTCCAGAGTAGCTAGAATTATAAACATGAGCCGCTAGGGCCTGACTTTTATCCTCTTTTAAAAATGTAGCCTATTTATTTTTACTTTTAAAAGAAAAATCTATTTTTTTTTCTCTTGCCAGTCTTGGGGCTTGAACTCAGGGCCTGGGTGCTGTCCCTGAGCTTCCTTTGCACAAAGCTAGCACTCTACCACTTGAGCCACAGCACCACTTCTTGCTTTTTCTGAGTAGTTTTTTGAAGATAAGATGTCTCATGGACTTTTTTGCCTAGGCTGGCTTCAAACCATTATCCTCAAATCTCAGCCTAGTTCCTGAGTAGCTAGGATTACAGGTGTAACCACTGATCCTTGGCTAAAAATTATCTTCAAGTAAATGCACAGTGGGGTTTCAATTATTCTTGTCAGTTCACGAATACAGTGCATCTTGATCAGTGTCATCCATTGTTCTCCCTCATCTTTCCTTTACCTCTTTTTTTTTCTGCCAGTCCTGGGCTTGAACTCAGAGCCTGAACACTGTCCTTGGACTTTTCTCAAGGCTAGAGCTCTACCAGTTGAGCCTCAGCACCACTTCCGGCTTTTTTCTATATATGTGCTACCGAGGAATTGAACCCGGGTCTTCGTGCATGCTAGGCAAGCACTCTACCACTAGGCCAAACTCCCGGCCCCTCCTTTACCTCTTTTTTATCCTTTTTTTTTTTTTGTTGTTTCATTCCAGTTTATTCTTACCATTTCACTACATTGATTGGAAGACTCTAGGGAAAAGACAAAGAAATAGGGCCATTTTTCTACTTTGCCCACTCTGTCAAAATCAGAAAAAGTCTACTTGACCTCAAATTCTATTAATATAGTATTGGTCAGAGTCAGGTAAAACTTCCAAGTTTAAGAGCAGCTAGAATAGGTGCAAGTCCTGGTCTCAGCGGTCATGACTGTACAACAAGAAGTAGAGTGCTTGGGTAAAGTGATTATGTGCATTGCACTGGGAGACCTAGGTTGGTCATGTAGTTTCTTTACTTTCCTGCTGAGCATTGGCCCACACCCTACCTCTTCAAAGAGGTAAGCCACTCTTCTGTAACTTTGGAAGAAAACAGAGAGGAAATAAGTATCATAGTGGCTATGGTTGCTTCAAGGCAGGTGGGCATGCAGGGATGAGCTGGCCATCATCTCTTTCCTACCGTGACTGACATGCATGTTTGTACTAATACTTTTTCTACACATGTATCTTCAATCTAGTAAGGCTTTTTTTTTTTTTAAAGGCACCTGCTATCTTTATTTGTTTTTATTTATTTTTTTGTTTGCCAGTCCTGGGCTTGGGCTCAGGGCCTGAGCACTCTCCTTGGACTTTCTCAAGGCTAGCTCTCTACCACTTGAGCCTTAGCACCACTTCCGGCTTTTTTCTATGTATGTGGTACCAAGGAATCGAACCCGGGTTTTCGTGCATGCTAGGCAAGCACTTTAACCACTAGGCCAAACTCCTGGCCCTAAGTAAGGCTTTTTTTATACAGAATAACAAGAAACTCCCAGTGGTTGCTGGTTATGTTCTCTTAGCAGCTGGTCGTGGTCTTTTTTACACCATTTTTTACCTCAGACCTGTTTTCACGGCTCAAGGAGCTCTACCCCGACACAACAACACTCCAGCCCACCAACCAGAAGTTACAGCCAACATTGCTGATTTTCACAAACAGGACTTTGGGTCCATTGGCACTGCCAGTGATAGTAAGCTGTTTCCTGGGAAGAAGAGGAAGTTCTCCACAAATCTGTTTGAGCACGTGCAAGTGGCATTTCAAAGGAGTCCCATACGCATGGAGTCCATCAGCCAGTAGGATAAGCAAAGATGCCTTGACATTCCAGGGCTGTTCAAATCCAATTCTGGTGCTTAGGAGCAGGGACCCATGCTGAGGCCCAAGGGCAAAAAGCCCCACTTCCTTTAATGGAGCAGCTTTGACCCTGATGCTCCTAAGAATAATTCTAGGCTTTATTTTTTTTTTCTCCTTTTTTCTGTTGGCCTTGTGCTGGGTTTGTTTACAAAAGATGTGTTTTGTTTAACCAGATATTAAAAATGGAAAACTACTAACAATCACTTTGGATAACTTACATTTTCTTTTCCTATAAATACATTTTAGAAGAGTTATGCTTATTCATATCTTACTTAAAATCAGTTCATACTAGTTTACATTGTTGCTTCCCCAAAAAGTCAAGAAATAATAATTTGCAGTCAAACTAAGTAACACATATTATAATAGAAAATGGTGATTAAAAATGATTAGATTCCAGCTGGGTGCCTGTTACTCATGGCTGTAATCCTAGCTATTTAGAAGACTTGAGATCTGGAAAATTACAGTTCAAAGCTATTCTAGGCTCAAAAGTCAAGAGAGACTCATCTACCAAAATGTTCAACAAAAAGTTGTACCTGGGGTATAGCTTAAGCGGTAGTGTGCAGAGGATTGGAGTTCAGATTCTCGTACCACTGACCCCCTCCCTCCCCAGACCCCCAAAATATGATAGACTCCACCTGAGGCCGAGCAAGGTCCTGAGTTCAAACTCTGGTACCAGAAAAGGGAGGGGGAAGACTCCTTTCCTTGGGGGGATTAAAATGTCAAAGGGGGCCTTTGTAGTAGTAACACTGAAATGAGTTACATTGCTGATATGAATTACTGTAGGAATGATTACTTCTGACCACAATTGATAGAAGTAAGTTATTATAGGAATGATTTTTTTTTTTTGGCTGTTAAGTATTTTTGAGAGTGGGAAGAGAGAGTGGGAAGAGAACTTAATGAGTTCAGTTAAGGTATGGGTTGTAAGAAAGAAAATATTTGCATTTTATCTTGAAGGATGAGTTGGATGGGCAAAAGAGCACTTCAGAGAAAATGGCAAGAACAGAGGCATAGAAGTGTGGGAGCAGATGTGTATCAAGTCAAAGAGTTAGAAAATTAATGTGGTCAAATTGGGAAAAATTAGCAAGGCTAGGGAGTGCTAAAATGGAAAGCTGGGAAGTAGGTTGAGATTCGAGTAGGAGTTTGAACCTTGTCTCACAGGGCATGAAAGGCTGTTGAAGAATTTATAACAAGAGTGTACATACCTGGTTAGGACTGAGTATAGAAAAGATAACTTTGAACCAGTGAAAAAGGTATCCTGGAGACTGAAAAGCTGGGTCTGGGAAATGGGGTGGTCAGCCTTGAGATGATAGATAAGTAGGGTCACTTGGGGCAGTTGAAGGAGTGGGATGGATCTTTGAGGAATTTGCAGAGTTTGGAGAAGATTTAATGGAGAGAACTGAGGGCAGGAGCCCCAGGAATTCAGGTTTCAGATAGAGCCTTCTGTGATCAGAAGGACCCTTTTCTTTTAGGAGAAGTGCTCCAGGGAAAGAAAAATAAGATGAGCCATGTGTTTCTCTCCCCCCCCCCCCCCCTTTCCAGCTCCTCTGTTTCCTTTTAAATCTCTGGCCAAATGCTGGGTGAGGAAGCCGGGTGGGGGGAAGGTGTTCCCTGTGTTGACTGGACTAGCATAACCTGCCATGGGCCCAGATACAGGGCTGTAGGGGTTGAGAGTGGGGGAAGGTGTGGTGGAAGTGGGCTAGCCCCTGCAGCCAGTCCTTAACTTCAGGCATCTTGGATAGGATTGGTGGTATCCACACAGCATTAATTTGAGTCCCATGTGTTCTTCATTGGGAGAGCAGAACTGAGACATTGTGCAATTGTGGGTTTGAGGCTTTTTTTCCCCCCTTTCTTTCTTTTTTTTCCCTCTACGCATATGGGAGAAAGTTCTATCCAATTATGGCTAAACCTGTCCCCTGTGAGTCATATCCTATACCATATTAGTTCTGAAGGTGCTGCTTAAAATGATGCTTGGGTTTTAAACATCACTTTAGGAGCAAATGAAATGTGTATATTTGTTCAAGTACTCTAAATTGAGAAGATGTGCAGCATTACTTTTGGTGTTTTGATGAAATTATGCCAGTGTTCTGAAAAACCTTACCAGCTATGCATAGGAAAACATAACAAAAAACTTGTACATGAAACAGAACCATTAGCCATTCTGAAATTATATTAGAAATATACTTTTTTGTTATGCTTGCTATATGTGTTTTTTTTTTTTTTTTTTTTTTTTGTCAAGGGGCTTGGCCCATGGGGCTTGACTCAGGGGCTCTGTCCCTGAGTTTTTCTGCTAAAGTATAGCACTTTGAGCCACTGCTCCACTTCCAGTTTTCTAATGGTTAATTGGAGATAAAAGTCTCAGGGATTTCCTGCCCTGGCTGGCTTTAAACCTGCATTCTTAGCTTTCACCTTTCTGAGTAGCTAGGATTATAGGCATGAGCCATCAGCACCCAGTTTGTAAATATTTTCCAATTAAAATGTTATTAACCAACTTCCATTTGTATGTTCTTAACTTCCATTTGTGTAGGACTTCTGAAAATTATATATACCAAACAAATCTCTGTATATTGCTTGTATACTGAATGTGTTATGTTGTCCCCAGTATTGGAAATGATAAATAAATTTTGTTCTAGTCCTATATAAATTTAAAGTTGGAATGGAAAGCCCACAAATCAAGGAAGTGTGATAGAGGGGTCAGTTTGATCCAGATGCATTGTATGCATGTGTAGAAGATTCGCAGAGCCCCTTTTGTATAACTTAAAAAAAAAAAGAATACAGAAGTCTAATTAGGAATCACTTATAATTTACAGAAGACTAACACATCTTACTACATTCCACATGTTCTCTCTCACGAGCTGTGGGATTGACTTTTTTTTTTAAGTTGGCATCAACTTATTTACTTTATTTGTTCATTGTGCCGGTCCTGGGTCTTGAACCCAGAGCCTCGGCACTGTCCCTGAGCTTCTTTTGCTCAAAGTTAATAATCTACCACTTGAGCCACCAGTGCTACTTCTGGCTGTTTTTGTTTATGGGGCACTGAGGAATCGAATCCAGGGTTTCATACAAACTAGGCAAGCTCTCTACCACTAAGTCACATTCCCAGCCTTTAGCTTTTTTTTGTGTGTGTGTGTGGGTCATGGGGCTTGAACTCAGCCTGGGCACTATCCCTGAGCTCTTCAGCTCAAGGCTACCACCCTACCTCTGGGTCTGGGCGTTGTCCCTGAGCTCTTCACCTTAAGGGTACGGCACTACCCTTGAGCCAAGCCCTACTTCCGTTTTCTAGAGGTTAATTGTTGATGAGAGTCTCAGGTCCTTTTATGCCCGAGCAGGCTTTGAACTTCGATCCTCAGGTCTCAGCCTCCTGAGTAGCTAGGATTATAGGCATGAGCCACCTCGCCGGCAACTTTTTTTTTAAACAGATAAAACCAAGGCTTGAAAAATAAAATGACAGAATTTGATGGGATTTTAGATTCTGTAGATCTCCTGACTCCATAGTGCTTGCCTTCTTTATTGTGCAGCCTCTGAAAATTAGTAGAATATTATCTGAGGAGCTTAAATGAAATACAGGTTCCTGTGTACCTGAGAAATTAATTGATCTGAAATGATGTTCAGTGAATGAGTGAATGCTATGTGTAATTGATTGTGAGAGGACAGTTTTTCCACTTTGAACATCTCTGAAGTCTTATAGTCGGTGGTGAATCATCAGTTAATTGACCACTTCTTTTTCCTTAGTGTCACAAAAAATGAAAGTATACTTTAGAAAAAATATAATTTTGCATCATCAAAAGATAACATTGCAACAGAAGCTTAGAAATAAATTGCCATCTTTGCATGTTGCCATCTGTCTATGACTGCACTGCTATCTTTGAGAGTTGTAAAATTCACTGGAGATATTTATTATTTGCTGGTTAAAATGGCTATATAATAATGTTCTTGTATGATGGATGAGATAATTAGGAATCACCTGTAATTTACACAGAAGGAAGACTAACATCTTGTTATGTTCCAGGTAGCAATAGCAAATTACTCTTCATCTATACTGACTTACCCAAGTTATCAAATTTGGAAGGCTTTATTAAGACCCCTAATGAAAGTTTCTGTGTGTGACTGAGTTTTTTTTTTTTTTTTTTTTTTTTGCCAGTCCTGGGCTTGAGCTCAGGGCTTGAGCACTGTCTTTGGACTTTCTCAAGGCTAGCACTCTACCACTTGAGCCTCAGCACCACTTCCGGCTTTTTGCTATGTATGTGGGGTACCGAGGAGTCGAACCCCGGTCTTTGTGCATGCTAGGCAAGCACTCTACCACTAGGCCAAATTCCCGGCCTGTGTGACTGAGTTCTGCAGAAGCTGGGACCTGTATTCTGACCTCTTATATCTCTGAGGAGTCCTGTGAAAAGAACATGCTTATAAATATTCTATTTCTGTTTTAAATAAGTGTTTTTTGAAAGTGTATTCATTGTTGAGTGTGTAACTCACTGGTAAAAATACTTGGCTAGCATGGCATGTGCATGAGACTTTGGGTTTGAGCCCCAGTGTAGGAGGGGATGTGGGATAAAATGTATTTATTTATTTATTTATTTTTTGCCAGTCCTGGGGCTTGAGTACTTGGGTTTTCTCAAGGCTAGAGCTCTACCACTTGAGCCACAGCACCATTTCCGGTTTTTCTACGTATATGGTACGGAGGGCTCAAACCCTGGTCTTCATGCTGCTAGGCCACCACTCTACCACTAGGCCAAACTCCTGGCCCACATTATGAATTTTATTCTGCTGGTGCTGAATATTTTTGTATTCTTATAAATATTACGTTTTCCTTTAGAGGCAGTTAAATTATTTAGAAATAATTTGACTTGTTGCATGGGACAGGAACAGTGCTCAATGTAGGGCTAATTATTCCCCATTACTGAGTCAAGACTCTTATGTACTTTCCCTGATGAACTGTGAAGTCTGGCTGTTGGGAATGGCTCCAAGTTTTCTAAGTGCTAGGCACTGTGTGCTTTTATCTTTTCTCTGTCTGTGTATCATTTTCTTATATTTCTGATTAGTTCTCAGCTGAATACTGGAGGGCAGCCATGTGCAGTTCTTGAATGTCTCTCTGTAAAGCTCTCCTTTTTGATAATTCGTTCTGCATATTCCAGCTGTCTTTCTGGACTTTAACCTTTGTTTTCTTAGTTTCTTAGCTCTGCAAATGTAGAGCTACTTTCAGGAATCATTGTTTCTTACCTAATACTCAGTGTTATAAAATGGTATTTCACATAGTTTTGTTTTGGTATTTTTTTTTGTTTATTTTATTATTTATTTAATCTTGCTGGTCCCGGGGCTTGAATGCAGGGCTTGAGCATTGTCCTTGGGTTTTCTCAAGGCTAGAGCTCTACCACTTGAGCAACAGCACTACTTCTAGCTTTTTCTATGTATGTGGTACAGTAGAGTCACACCCAGGGCCTCATGCATGCTAGGCAAACACTCTACCACTAGGCCAAACTCCCGACCTTTTTTTGGTTGTTTTAAATAAGAGGGTTAATCTGTCAAAAATAACCAAGAATTGTATATATTATTTATTCATCTTCCCTAAAGTTTAATTCCTAAAACTGTTTGCTAAAGGAGAGAACTTAGTCCAACTTAAAGAAATAATGCTTAAGGTTTATATGTATATGTGCATATACTTGTGAGTATATAGTAGATAATATTATGTGGGGGAGTATTGGGTTTGGAATGTGCACATTGGAGTTTTATTTGTACCCCCTTCTGCTGTTTTTGGATTGGCATGTTATTAATGTTTGTGTTTATTTTTCACATATGTAAAATGGGATGCTCACCAGTCCAACAACTATGATGTTAATGAAGATGATGCATAATTTTCAAAATACTTTAGTCACTGGCTGGCATTTGCATATATTTGGATTGAAAACCAGTGTCTAAAATATTTTGGCAGCCTCTTTTTTGACCCAGACTAAGCCAAGCAGCTGCTTTACTTTTTGTGAAAAAAAAAAAAGTCTTATTTAATTGTGTTATTATTGCTAGAACAATGATGGCTTGAGGACTTAGGTAATTTTTGTTGTTGTTGTTGGCCATGGGGCTTGAACTCAGGGCCTAGGCAGTCTCTGATCTCTTTGTCTTGAGGCTAATACTCTACCACTTTGAGCCACAGTGCCACTTCCAGTTGTCTGGCAGTTAATTGGAGGTGAGTCTCACAGACTTTCCTGCCCAGTCTGGCTTTGAACCATGATCCTCAGATCTCAGCCTCCTGAGTAGCTAGGATTACAAGCGTGAGCCACCAGAGTTCAGCTCTTATGTGATTTTTTTTTTGGACTGTGAAGAAAGGATATTGCCTTCCTATAGTTTTAACATTCATAATTCCTTGCTTATGATGTTAAATATAAAATATCAGCAAACTTTCTAGGATAATCTGATTATAGCTAGATTTAGTGGACTTTAATTAGCTATCTTATTTCAATTTACTGTTTTCTGTGCATTAGAAGTATTTGAGATATGATAGTTTTTGTGTTTGTTTTTGCCAGTTCTGGGGCTTGAACTCAGGGCCTGGGCACTGTCTTTGAGCTTTTTCAAGGTTAGCACTCTACCACTTTAACCAAAGCACCATTTATGACTTTTTCTGTGTATATGGTTCCAAGGAGTTGAACCCAGGGCTTCATGAATGCTCAGCAAGTACTCTATTGCTAGGTTGTACTCTGGCCTCTAATAATTTATTTTTATTTAGCATTGACTGAAGTATATTTAGTGGTTTAATGCATACTCAGTGACTTTTTTTTCCTCTTCTGATTAAGGGCTCATGAGATTGTCTTGACTAAATGCAATTTTAGTTTTGACTGGTATATAGGAATTATGGATGATATCATAGAATAATTGTATGTTGGCTGACATTTGCAAACCACGATGATATCATAGAATAATAGATTTTTATGGTTAAGGAGGGACAACACCATCTGGCCTAAATCTTTTGTCTTACAGTTGAGAAAATTTGATGTCTAGAGAAGGCAGTTAAATAATTGATAGTCAAAGGACACTCAGCTACTTAATAGCAAAGCCAGGAAGAGAAGTCAGTACCTTGAACTCTTGCTTCAGTGCTGTCTCTGCATTATTCACTTTTGTTTCCCTAACTTAACTGATTCCTGACATTTTTTAACATACCATTTCCTTTAAACCCATGTTTGATGTAGTCCGGTTTTACTATCTGATAGCTGAATTTGAGTAGCTAGAAATACACTGAGGCCCTGGCTCAGTTAAGCAAAGCAGTGGGAAACATGTGAACAACTCCTTGAAATATATTTGTGAGGTGCTATAAAGCTAACTCTTTTCATAAAGGGAGATGGTTTGATGATTTGCATTGGCAAACAATAGATAAGGCTTTTTGGTTTTTTTGCTTTGCTAGTCTTGGGGCTTGAGTTAAGGGTCTGGGCACTGTCTCTGAGCTTCTTTTGCTCAAGGCTAGTGCTCTGTCACGTTGAGCCATTGCGCCACTTCAATTTTCTGCTGGTTAATTGAAGAAAAGAGTCTCAAGGACTTTCATGCACAGCCTGACTTTGAATCACAGTTCGTAGATCTCAGCCTCCTGGGTAGCTAGGATCATAGGCATGAGCCACCAGCATTAGGCCAGATGCTACTATGATTGGTTTTGATATTTCCTTTTTTCCAGTTTTCTGGTTCTAGTTTGTTCCCACTTTCTTTCATCTCCTGAATGTGTACTTTGTGAAGAGATGTATATTTGAGTATATGATGAGAAATATGGCATTCTGTACCTTCTAGTGTCAGTAGAATGGAAAAATGTGCTGTGGATAGCTGAGGTTTGTATGGAGGAAGGAGAGATCCATGGAAGCTGAAAGTTTGAAGGTTTTGGCTCATACTTAGGGTTTGTTTGTGTTTGTTGTTGTTGGGGTGTTTTGTTTTGTTTTTGGCCGGTGATAAGGCTTGAACTCTGGGCCTGGGCGCTGTCCCTGAGCTCTTCAGCTCAAGGCTTCCACCCTACCCCTTGAGCACCACTTCCAGTTTTCTAGGGGTTAATTGGAGATAAGAGTCTTTGGGTCTCTAGTGCCTAGGCTGACTTTGAATCTCCATCCTTAGATCTAACCTCCTGAGTAGCTAGGATTACAGGTGTGAGCGACCACACCGGCCACACTTAGGTTTTAATTAGGTCTCCCTTCCATTTTGAATCTCTCTTGCTAAATCTGAATCAACTTTGAAAGAAAGGCTGTTTCTTTGTACATACCACTCAGGCAAGCACTTTCTAGAAAACAGTGTCATGTTCCTCAGAAGATAGAGTGTCTACCCAAGTTCTGGTCCTGTATACCGATTCTTATAGTTAGCTACTTTTTTCTTTTTGGTCAGTCCTGGGGCTTAAACTCAAGACCTAGGCACTGTCCCTGAGCATCTTCTGCTCAAGGCTAGTGCTCTACCACTTGAGCTACAGTACTACTTTCAGTTTTTTCTGTTTATGTGGTACTGAGGAATTGAACCTAGGGCTTCATGCATGATAGTCAGACACTCTACCACTAAGCCACATTGTTGGCAAAGATTTTTTTTTTAAATCAGTTGTGGGGTTTGAACTCAAGGCCTGGGTATTGTCACTTAGGCTCTCTGTGTTCAATGATAATGCTCTACCACTTGAGCCACAGTGCCATTGGCAGAGCTACATTTTTTTTTAATTAAAGAATTTATTAACATTGATTTTTACATCATATTTCAAATGACAGGTTTAACAAACAAGTGTTCAAGAAGGGAATCTCTATATACAATCACTGGCACTTAGTTTTTAGAACTTAATCAAAATTAGGCAAAGGGTTTGTATGTCATAGATATATATTAGTTTATGAAATAAAACATTATGTCTATACAGTCATAGGTTTTTATGTCTATATAGTTATGTTTATATTTCCATTACCATGTCCACAGCATTGGGTATGCAAATATTGAGTCCTCGCTCTTGTACTCTTTGGATCTAATAGCCACATATTAAGGATACCATGCGCCTTTTGTACCTTAGGTCTTGACTTGTCTCACTCAACAAGATTCATTCTAGATTCATCCACTTCCCTGCGAATGCCATTATTTTATCTTGTCTGTTGGCTGTGTAGAATTCCATTGTATATATATATACCACATTTTCTGTATCCATTCATCCGCAGGGAGAGCTACTTTTTGAGTCCTAATTTCTTCATCTTTGTGGGTGGTAATAAAATACAGTGTCCCCCTGTTTTATAAGGTAGCACAGCACATGTGTGAGATGTTTGTGATGTACATGTGTACATCAATATTCTCTTCACTGTGTTTGAGGTACTGATTGTCTTATTTTGAGGATATTTAGGTGCTTAATTATTTTTCCCTATTTTGTTCTAGGTCTTGATGCAGAACTTTATTATGTGAGAAACGACCTTATTAGTCACTACGCTCTATCTTTTAACCTGCTAGTACCCAGTGAAACAAATTTCCTGCACTTCACTTGGCATGCGAAGTCCAAGGTAAGAGAGCTAGTGGTTGGCAGTTGCCATGACAGGGCCACACAGACCCCAGAGGCAAGGGCTGTATTTGACAGAAGGGTCAGTGGGTGGTATGCCCTTATAATACTTAGTCTTTCCAGATTTATATTTTAAATTTTGAGCCTCTAAAGTTCCTGTACTGTGTTTGGCACATACTTGATCTTTTTAGGTTTTGTTTTGTTTTGTGGGTCATGGGGCTTGAACTCAGCCTGGGCGCTGTCCCTCAGCTCTTCAGCTCAAGGCTAGTGCCCTACCCCTGGGCCTGGGCTGTGTCCTTGAGTTCTTCAGCTCAAGGCCATCACCCTACCCTTAAGCTAACCCCTGCTTCCTGTTTTCTAGAAGTTAATTGGAGATAAGAGTCTGGGGTCATTTAGTGCCTGGGCTGGCTTTGAACCTTGATCCTCAGATCTCAACCTCCTTAGCAGCTAGGATTACAGGAATGAGCCACTTGTGCCTGGCCTTTTTAGGGTTTTTTATGGAATTCGGATCTAGGCTGGGGAAAGGACAGTCAGATCTGATAATGACCCTATTGTTCGGGAGACCCCACCTGTGAGGAGATTTGAGGGATCTGGTACATGTTTTATAGTTGTGACATTCAAGGTGAAAGCAAAGTGCAGCAGATGAACCCGTTTGTCTGTACTGTGATGCTTTTTAACCTGAGGGTTTAACCCCCAAAACTTAACACCTTTCCCCCCCCTCCCCTCATTGGTACCAGGGTTTGAATTCAGGGCTTCACACTTTGCTTGGCTTCTTCTGCACTCATGCATTCTATCACTTGAGCTATTCCCCTACCCTGCCCCGCCCCCCATTTCTGGCTTCTTGCTAGATAATTAGAGATAAGATTTTGTCTACTTGAGTTGGCTCTGAACTTGGATCCTCAGATCTCAGATTCCTGAGCCACCAGTGCCCAGCTTGCACTTCAGAACCTCTTGCCCAGAACCTTGCTTGTTGCTGAATTCTTTATATCTCCTCCAACTGTTCAGGTTCCTCGGATATAAGATTTTCCTCAGAGAGGCTGTATGTGGAACTTCTACTTCCTCTCTCCTAACCAAGATTATTTTTATCAAGTTTATATATAGGCTTCTGAGTAGAATCTTACTTGAGAAATAAAAATAGTTCCACTACTAAAAATAAGAATCCCACCAAGACATGAGAAAGGGTATCAATTTATGTGAAGTAATGTACCTTCTATCTAGTGAATATAATGTAACCCTTCTATTTACTACAAAAAAATATATGAAAAAAATCCCTATTGTGGCTATTTTTTAAATTATTACAGAGTAGTTATATGATATTGATTGTATTGAACTTGTGTGTGTAGGTATACATAAATAAATCTTATGCATACTTTCGTGCATTTGTAGAGTACTGAACAAGGTAACCTGATAAAGTCTCTGCTCCTTCATATAGAGTTGTACTTTCATCCCTCTTAAGTGGCTATATCATATTCCCTTCTGTAATTGGACTTTGATCAGGTCCTACAAGAGTAAACTAAGACCCAGAATTGGAAAGGGTCTTACCTAATCCTGTAGTGTAGTATGGTCAAAAGCAGCATGTGGACATGATCTGACATAGATAAGTCACCCCAAGAGGGCAGGAGAGGGACAAGTTCTTTACTTGGTCATTTGGCTCTGAGGCAAAGTCATGAATTTTCAGAAGGACAGCTGTGGTTCCTAAGCTCTAACACTTTATCAGAAACTCTCAGTTCCTGCTTTTGAAAATCTTCCAGAAAATTAAATACCTCAAAAGATCTTCAGACTCCCTAATATATCATTTCAACGCCAGCTATTTTAACATTAGTTTTCACATATCAAAGGTTTTGATAATAGTGTTGCTTTCCAATGTTTACATGACTGTTCTGTCTTGCCAAAGATTGTGGTTCCCTCAGAGACCTTAGTTGTGTTTGTCTTAACATGTATGTCACACATGCCTCAGTGAGTGCTAATTTTATTTGAGATAGACATAGATGCTCTCATAAGGCTATGTATATTTTTTTAAAGAGAGAGAAAACTACTGGGTTGTTTTCACCAGCACCTTGGTTCTTCCGTATTTCAGAACATTCCTCCAATGTTCAGGAAATAGATGCAATTACACCTCTTTAGGTGGCATACTTTAGCTGGCCCAAAGATACAAAAAAATACGCTGATAGCGCATGATCTCCCACCTCTCACCCTTTCTCTATAGCTGCTCTCTGGCTTTAGGGATTCCTTCAGCATTGTCAGGAAACTCTGTAGGTGCTTGCTAGAGTTCTACCAGCAACCCCTTGCGATCAGCCTTCTGTGTCCCCTCCACAGTGGGGTACACTGGCAGTACACTGGTAAGTTCAGAGAAATTAAAAGGCTATTGAGAAAAATCCAGGGACAGTGCTCAGGCCCTGAAACCTTAAGCCCAAGCCCAGGTCTGGGGGGAAGAAGAAATTAAAAGGCTATTGGCAAGGGTAGGCAAATGTATTCACTTTAAACTCGTACTGTATGTGTTCCAGAAGGAGGTAGATTTACTTGTCATCTGCCTATTTGCAATTGCCATTTGCTCCAAGTAAAGAATGATTGCCAAAAATGTTTATATTGTGGTATATTCACATTTTTATATTTTCTCTGGTTACTAAAGTATTTTGGCACATTCTTCTTTTTTTCCCTTAACAACTGCTGTTTAAATTTCTTCATTCCAGTAGATTATAAATTTAGCCTTTGAATAGATTGGTTTCTTCAAAGAGGAATTAGCAAAGATTCTTTAGAGATCAATACATGTGGAAAATGTGGAGAAAGCTGGATTTCAATAATAGATATTTTCTTCTTTGATTTCCAGAAATTGCAATTTAAAAGTCCCAAGGACCTCCAACATTTAGCAGTCCCTCAAAAAGCGTAGGCAGGTTTCCATGTTTTCATTCTTTATATTCTTCTAAGCTATTATTGATGATGTGCCCAAAAGATCACCTTTTCAGCCTCTCTTCTCCACTACTTTATCACTCCTTCCCAGCTCCCCTCAACCTCATCTTCACTGCCTGTTCCATTGCTCTACTAACAGATTAGTGCTAGACTGTTCTGCACCCTCTCTGCTTTCTTGGGGGTCAGCTATTCTTGCTTATAACATCGGACCTACAGTAAAGGAAACAGTGAATTTGGAGAAATGTAGTAGTATGTTCAACTTTGAGTCTGTTCAATCTGAAGGCTGTAGGATCATTAGATAGACAGATCGGCCTCATAGCTAATTGTACATGTAGGGGAGATTGATAATAAAGGAGAGCAGGAGAAGCAAGCTGATGTTAATGAGAGCTCATTAGTAGCTAGAACCTAGTGTACTAGGGAAAGGAGAATTTGTCTTTGGAAGAGAATAGAGTTTTTCTTGAAAGTAGAGTTTGAAGAAGAGGTCTTCTCACAGAAGGCTCAGTGCTGGAAAGAGGTCAGAAAGTGAGTTCCACAGTGTTAGTTGAGGGACAAGAACCTTGTTTGTGAGTGAGGTTGCAAGAAGGGCAATTTGTGAAGTCCAAAAGAATTTGTAAAGTCCAGAAGAGATTGGAGAAAGCAGTGGGGCGCCTGTGTCTCATGCCTAACTAATCAGGAGGCTGAGATCTGAGAATTGTGGTTTTAAGCTAGCCCCAGCAGGAAAGTCCGTGAGACTCTTATATCCAATTAATCACTGGAAAACTGGAAGTGGCACTGTGGCTCAAGAGGTAGAATGCTAGCCTTGAGCTGAAGAGTTCAAGAACAGCGCCCAGGCCCAGAGCTCAGAAGCACCACGACCAACAAAAAAAGAAATTGGAGAGAAAGCTCAGTGGAGGAGGGACTGCTGAGCACAACTCAGGGCCTCTCTTCAGGATGTGATTCCCTCAGCTGGACAGCAGCAGGAGTGGAGTAAGGGACAGTGAGATTGCTAGGGTCATCCAGCATGGTAAAAGAGGGAGCAAACCAGCTAAAGGTATCAAAATATTTGTGTCAGTAATACCCCTTTGGAATACAGACTACATAAAAGCCAAGTAGCCTGGCTGAGCTAGAGAAAAGATAGTTTATTTGACTCCTGCATCCCCTCATAGGGCCATAGCCTCATTCCCAGCCCATACTTGCCTAGCTAGCTCTCTGGCATCCTCTGGTGGTAACCATGGTACTGCCATGTGCTAAGGCTAGTAATGTTTCCTAGCTGAAATAGCAAGTCATTGACTCACTACAGCAGAATGTGGCACAGAGTCTGGCTTCTAATAGATGATACTCATGTTCCCATCTTATCAGAGAAGAAAGGTTTAGTATTCACATACATCTGCAGTGTTTAGCTTAGGAACTTTCAGGTAGAGTGTAGGGCAGGTAGAGTGTAGAGTGTAGGATAGGGCAGTAGCCTTGAGCTGAAGAGCTCAGGGTCAGCACCAAGGTCCAAAGTTCAAGCCCCACAACCCCCCCCCCCCCCAAAAAAAAGTGGAAGGTTTATTTGGCTTGTATTTATTGATGTTTCTATCCTTGATCTGTTTGGCCTGTGAAAAAGGCAGCACATGATAGGAACTTGTGGGAGAGCAGAAGTACTCATCTCATGACCAGAAAGCTAAGAAAAAGGAAGGGGCAGGTCTCCCCATCCCATATGGGGGCATGTTCTCAGTGACCAAGAACCCCTGACTAAGTCTACTCACCAAAGTCCACAAGCTTCCAATGGAGCCCTGCTAGGGACCAAACGTTAAACACTTGAACCTTTAGGTGATACTCATCATTCAAACTATAAATGTGGGAAGAGCAAGACTAGAGAATATGGCTTATGTGCTGGAAACTTTTTTAGCCACATAGATGCTTCCAGAGCTTTTTATTTTCATCCATGAGAGAAGGCATTGGTAAGTAGTTACTACCTGCAAAGTATGTATTACAATTCATTGGTTGTTTATCTGACTCTCCAGGCTTCTTTGTTGATGGCTATGTAGATCTCAGACGGATTTCTGAAATCATCTTTGATAGGCTTTAGGGGAGAGTGGTACTAGTATTCTGGACACCAAAGAGAGGGAAGTTTCTAGAACTGTTTCTGACAATGTAGATTTGATAGCTGAGTTATTTGTGTTTATGAAAGTTTCATTATTTGTAATGTTACAAAGCTAATCAACAAGGTTAATATATTAATGTCCTTTTAGTTATTACAGATCTGATGTGCATTATTTCTCTTCATTTTGCAGGTTGAATATAAACTAGGATTCCAAGTAGACAATTTTGTGGCTATGGACATGCCCCAGGTCAACATTTCTGTTCAGGGGGAAGTTCCACGCACTTTATCAGGTAAGAGTCCTTGAAGACAGAGGTAACATACTGGCTTTTGCTGCCCTTCCCATGTTCCCAGAAGGACAGTTTACTGATTTGTAGTGTCTTACTAGATATATATAGATATAAGTTCTCTGAAAAGTAATTTTCATAAGTATGATGGTTTACATTGTGTTCCTGAACTATTCCCTTTTCTTCCATCTTTCTGGAATTGTTAGTGCTCAGCTTTTCCTTACTTTCTTACGTGCATTGCTGACTTGGCCTCCACATGAGTCTCTGTCTCTGGTTTTTCCTTTCTTAGATTAATTTCCAGTGTGTCCTGCCTTGGCATTTCCCATGTACATCTGACCACATGGCATTAAGTTTATTAGCATCCCTTACTCCAGTAAACTTGTGGGAAAAGAATCCTAAACTAAACGATTGAAAAAATGATATTCATTAAAGCAGCTGTTCGATTATTACGGCTATGTAAGGTAGCTTTTCATAATTCCATCAAATCTGAGCCATCCCTCCAGCACTTATTTGCACTGGATATTTATTTATTTATTTATTTACTTTTTGTTGTTGGGGGGGGGAGGTGGACTGGGCCTGGTTGCTGTCCCTGAGCTCTTCAGCTCAAGGGTACCCCCCTGCTCCTTGAACCACAGCATCACTTCTGATATTCTAGTGGTTAATTGGAGATAAGTATCTTATGGTCTTTGGTTCCCAGCCTGGCTTTGAACCATGATCCTCACACCTCAGCCTCCTGAGTAGCTAGGATTATAGGCGTGAGCCACTGGGCCCAGCTGTGTACTGGGTATTTTTGAGATAGAGTATAGAGTCTTGCTTCCTGTTCTGGGAGGATAGTGCTTCCAAACATACTACATGACTATCAGTTCCCAATATGGATATAGTGGTATATTTTAAAAAGCTGTATTAGTTAACAACTTTTAAGCTCACAGGAGCTCCACCATCTTACAGTTTCAGTATTTATCTGATTTTCTTACTTTGACCCTATCTAAGAATGGTGGCATATTTTATTTTTGATGTCTCATGCTTACCCCACATAGAACAGTACATAATAATGATGCTGTTAATGCTATTTTTTATAGTGTTTACTTATTTTAATTTTTTTTAAACTCAGGGCATTGGCACTGTTCCTGAAGGTCTAATGCTTTACTACTTAAACCATGTAGCTCCACTTTTGGTGGTTGGTTAAATGAAGATAAAAGTCTCATGGACTTTCCTGTCCATACTGACTTCTAACCATGATCTTCATATTTCAGCCTCCGAGGTGGCTAGGATTGCGGGTGTGAGCCACCAGGTTCTAGCTCAGTATTTACATTTTTAAATGAATTAACTAGAACACTTAAGAACAATAAATAATTGTTTTTTGGTTCTGAGTTGTTTTTCTTTTTTTTATATGATTTTTGTTATTGTTGAAATGGTGGCTGGAAAAGTCCACGTGTTCTGCCTTATTCTGTAACTTTAGTGTATTAGAATAACAGGATTTGTAAGAAAAAGTGATATAGTAAAACTACTGAGCAAAAGTTGAAAATAATTGTTCATTTATGTCTGTTCTTCAATGTTCTTTTGTTCTTATATAACTGATTTTTTTGTTTCTTTTTTATTTCTCCTTTTTCCCCTCTCTCTCTTCTTCCCTCCCTCTCCTCCTCTCTTCCTTCCTCTCTTTCTTTCTTTTTCTTCTCCTTTTCTTTCCTTTTTTGATGCCTTTTGCTTGCTAGGCAGGTACTCAGCTACTTGAGCCATACCCCTAGCTCTTTGTATTTAGGTTATTTTTGAGAACATTGAATAGCTAGAATTACAGGCATGAGCCACTGTGCTCAGCCTTGTAAAGAATAAAATACTTATATTTAAAGCTATAGTGATCTAAAAGTATACTTTCTTATAGCTTTTAAAATTTTTATTTAAATGTATTTTTTATTAGAAATGATTTTGAAATGTCTTCTATTGATATTTGGGGTATTGATTTTTAGAAAATTAAAATATTTTTCTCTTTCCCTTTAAACAGTGTTTCGGGTCGAGCTTTCCTGTACTGGCAAAGTAGATTCTGAAGTGATGATACTAATGCAGCTCAACTTGACAGTAAATTCTTCAAAAAATTTTACAGTCTTAAATTTTAAACGAAGGAAAATGTGTTATAAAAGTAAGGAAGCTATTTAACAAAATATTTTATATAGATGTAAGAGGGTAATTGATACTTTGGTACCCTAATGCTATCGATAGCAGAATTCTAGACAAAATATGGTCTTTATTCTGTGGATCTCCCACTGCTACTGTCTGCTAAGGTTAATGTAATGATAAATAGAAGGATTCATACCTTCTCAATTTGCTTAATATGTACAAAATTGAGAAAATGTTATTATAGTACTTAAAGATTTCAATGCAAAAGAATGTCTAAATTATTTTTTTCTCATTTTAATACAGAACTTGAAGAAGTAAAAACTTCAGCAATGGACAAAAACACTAGCAGAACTATTTGTAAGTTTACTGTATTATCTTTCTCCATTATTGAGGGTGAAAAATGGTTGATTGCCTATGAGCTTGGAAGGCTTACGTTTTCTACTTTGTTAAACAATTGTAACACCTTGCTATGTATTTCACTGCTATATTACAGTTCAATATAGATTAAGTGAAACTTTGAAGATTTAATACCTTTAGAATTAAATTCATATGTTTTGTAATAAGTTGAACTCTTTTAGAAGCAAGATATTGTGATTTGCTTCATTGAGTGATCATAATTAAAGAAGGAACATAAAACAGGTGTAAAATCTTAATAGCAGAAGTTGGAAAATGCAGTTTGTGCCTTGGACCTAAACCCTTAGCCAATTTCATTCAGATTTTAAATTCAATGAAATAAAATTAAATTTTCATTCTAGTGATACATTGCCAGTGTGGCCAGAAGCCACATTTCTTGGCCTCAGAACATTTCTTGGCCTCAGAAAATTCTGAGACAGCAGTGCTCTAGTATGTGTTACACACTGGTGTATTTTAGTTATGCCACTTGTGCATATCTGTTATTAACCTGGTTTTATTTAAAATCGTTTTTATGAATATAGCAAAACCATCAAAAATTATGTGACCATATACCAACACCAATAGGTAACTGATAAAGTCAAAGGTGCATGAAATGGAACCTTTTTACAAAGAACATGTTATTCACTATGGATATTACGGTAGTTATTTGTATAAAAAATTTAATGTGCTTTTTTTTTTTAGATGATCCTGTACATGCAGCACCAACCACTTCTACACGTGTGTTTTACATTAGTGTAGGAGTTTGTTGTGCAGTAATATTTCTTGTAGCAATAATTTTAGCCGTTTTGCACCTTCATAGTATGAAAAGGATTGAACTGGATGACAGGTACTGTATATATTTTTGGAAATGAAAAAAAAAACAGATTATTTATATATGTGTGGAAATCCACATATTGTGCCACATACCCTGACACAGTGGGATGTTAGCTCTAGCTAAGAGAAAAATAATTTATCACTGTCTTATGTCTTGTAAAATTTGTATAGTCATGAGTTATAGTTTATTACTTATTGAGAAGAATTCTTTTAGAAATCCAAGGAGTTTTCTATCCCATTGTCATGATTTCTCCTGCTTCCCATTGCCTTTAAAATAGTTCCTTCTTCCATCATTTTCCATCCTCCCATCTTTCCATCCACAAATGAAATACATCATTGAGTGTCAGGGAGAACCTTTTGAACCTACCAATACCTTCCAGAGATTCTGATGTAATTGGCTGTGTCTGAGCATCAGCCAATTGCATCAATTTTTTTTTTTTAATTTTTCATCTGTCCTGGGGCTTGAACTCATTAACATTCTTGTTGTCAAGGCTGACATTCTACCACTTCAGTCACAGTGCCACTTGCATCTTTTTCTGAATAGTTGAATAGAGGTAGGAGTCTCACAGATTTCCTGCTGGGGTTGGCTTCTAACCACAGTGCTCAGATCTCAGCTACCTGAATAGCTAGAATTACAGGCTTGAGCCACTAGCACCTGGCTTCATTATCTCTCTCTCTCTCTCTTTTTTTTTTTTTTTTTTTCCAGTCCTGGGCTTGAGCTCAGGGCCTGAGCACTGTCCTTGGACTTTCTCAAGGCTAGAGCTCTACCACTTGAGCCTCAGCACCACTTACGGCTTTTTTCTATGTATGTGGTACTGAGGAATCAAACCCACGTCTTTCTGCATGCTAGGCAAGCACTCTACCACTAGGCCAAACTCCCGGCCCATCAATTTCTTTTTTACAGCCAATTTCTTCTTCTTTTTTGGGGGGGGTGAGGGGCCTGGGCGCTGTCCCTGAGCTCTTTAGCTTAAGACTACCACCCGACCCTTGAGCCAAGCCCCACTTCCCGTTTTCTAGAGGTTAATTGGAGATAAGAGTTTCAGGTCGTTGTGTGCCCAGGCTGGCTTTGAACCTTGATTCTCAGATCTCAGCCTCCTGAGTAGCTAGGGTTACATGCCTGGCTGTCAGCGTTTTTTTCTTTTTTCTTTTCCATATTTTTTATTGTAATTAATAGAAGGGTTACATTATATTCACCAGATAGAAGGTGCATTACTTCACAAACATTGATACCCTTTCTCATGTTTTGGTCCCTATTTCCCTCCCCCCATCCCTAATCAGCGTTTTTCTAATGTACCTTCAGTTTGAGAAATAGTGGGTGAGATATTATGCTGGATTGAGAAGATAAAAATTATACTACTAAGGCTGTCAAGTAGTTAATCTTTGACATTAGTCCATAATTATAAAAGTTTATAAAATTGATGCTTGTGATATTGTAAGCACCCACGTGGGTGAGGCAGAGATGAGGCCAATGTGAGATAGTCACGGTAGAGTGGGAGCTGAAGAAGGAATTCCAGGCATTTTTCACAACCAACAGTTCTTTCCCATTCCTAATGATAGTCAGTGATTCTCAGTTACTGACTGACATAGTCCTAGCTTTATGATTTGGTAATCCATTAAACCTTCTTAATGTCTGTTTAATTTTTCCCAGTCCACACCCTTTCCATTCTTCATACTTGACACACCCCCCCCCGCCCGCCTTGCCAGTTCTGAGGTTTCAAAACTAGCTCTCTACCACTTCTGGCTTTTTTTGTGTATGTAGTACTGAGGAATCTAACCCAGGACTTGGTGCGTGCTAGGCAAGCACTCTACCCCTAGGCCACACTCTTGGCCTCTTTGTACATTTTTAGATGTTATCTGAGTAAAAGCAATTTAATATTTTCAGAGCACAGCCCAGTAATTAGTAGGAGTGCCTCAGAAGCTAAGCCATCTGTGTTTGAATTTTATCTGTAAAACTTATTTGTGTTATGGCCTTAAATGAGTTGTGTGCCTCTCTTTGTCTCAGTTCTTATCTGTAATGCACAGGTACCAGTGATGTAAGGTTCTAATGTTCTAGGGCTGTAATTTCATTCTAAAGTAATATCTCCATAACTAATATTTCTTATTTCTGAGAAACAAATGTATAGTTTCATACTATTAGCAAATACACAGTTTGATGTTATAGTGGTGTAGCTATGCAAATTAGATGTCAGGTCACTTTTCCATTGCTTCTTGTTGCTGTCATAGTCAACACAGATTCTTTCCACTTAGCATAGTGTTTTGCTTTCTGCTTATTTGCTCCCCCTTCCACACTCAGTAATCGATTAGAAAAACAGACACAGATAGCCCATAACACTTGTTTCCATAGTCTCTCAAAAAAGTTCTGAGGAGACACAAGAGTGCCATCTACTGTTCAGTTGACTTGGAGAAATGGAATCCATGTTTATTTAGCAACCAGTGATGTTTGCAGGTAGTATTTAAGTTGTGCTTTCACACATATAATAAATTTGAGCTCCACAGAACGATGTAGATTTTTGAATCCCATTTTACGAATAAATCATTGAAATTTTTTTATTTCCTCAACTGATTTATTTCTTCCCTTTTTTTTTTTTTTTGTGGGTCATGGGGCTTGAACTCGTCCTGGCTGCTGACCCTGAACTCTTCAGCTCAGGGCTACTGCCCTACCCCTGGCCCTGGGCGCTGTCCCTGAGCTCTTCAGCTCAATACCGTCCTACTCTTGAGCCAAGCCCCACTTCCTGTTTTTTCTAGCAGTTAAGTGGTTCTTTTGTGCCCAGGCTGGCTTTGAACCTTCATCCTCAAATCTCAGCCTCCTGGGTAGCTAGATTACAGGCATCCTCAACTGATTTCTAACTAGATGCTCTAGTCGTACTCAGATATGCACATTTCGTAATGCCTGTAAGGATTGGGATGCATAATGTTCATAATAATAAAAGCAACTGGTAATAAGAGGGTCAGTGTATAAATGTTTTATTCATTCATCTCTTCTTGTGCTCTTATTAGCCATTTGGTCATGGGGCAGTATTCTCTGATCTCTAAGGAGTTGGAGGCTCAGAAAGGACTGAATAGTTTTGTCTAACTCATGTAGCAAGGATTAATGGTATTGGCAATCATGATTTCAAGACCTGTGTTACCTCTTATTTTATTTTTATTTTTTTGCTAGTCCTGGGGCTTGAACTCAGGGCCTGAGTGCTGTTTTTGGGCTTTCTCAAGGCTAAAGCTCTGCCACTTGACCCACAGCACCACTTCTGGCTATTTCTATGTGGTACCGAGGAATCAAACCCAGGTCTTTGTGTATGCTAGGCAAGCACTCTACCACTAGACCAAACTCCTGGCCCCTGTGCTACCCCTTTACTATACTACCTGTACCTGTAGGCTCATGTAGATCAGTTCTTGAATAACCTTAGTCCTTAAAAAGTCTTCTAGAACTCTTCTATGAAGGCCTGATAAATCCTTGAGATACAAAGTATCTTTAGCAAACTAGGTAGGGTAACTGTTTATTGGTGGGCATCTTGCCTTCATTTTTAACATTCACTTTTCAGAAGTGTTTGTTACAACAAACAATAGTAGGTTGTTCATTAGTGATTTGAAAAAAAGGCTACATAGGGGTTTAAAGTTCTTATTTCCCTTTTACATTTTTAAATATATGTATGGGCTTTTGAAATTAAAAAAAATTCATGGAGAAGTGTTGTGGAATACATAGCAATATATAGTCACTATATGTTTTTAAGTCACTAGTCTTTCAAAATACAGACATAGGTATAGAGAAGTAGTTAAACGATTTTCCATACTTAGGAAAGTTGGACCCTGTGATTGGACTCCACTGATTGTGTACTTAAGAGGCATGGAAGGCCTGTTTTGCCATCTGCTTTCACTCTTCATGCTCAGTTAATATGGTTCATTTCTGTACTGCTGCAACATTGAAAGGACTAAGACAGTGAAGCTGGAATGTGCCCAAGGGTGATCTCCATGGATCCTGCTTGCTACCCACTGAGGGGAGCATTTATAGCACTCTCAAGCACAGGATTAACAATTACATGTGTCTTCCATTTCCTGGATCTCCTGTTTTAGAGTTTATAGCATTATATACTGTCCCTATCCTACAGACTTGCAAATTCTTTTTAAAAAGTGCCATTGGGGAATTGGGAGAAGGAAAATGAATGTGATTAAACAAACTTGAACCAGATAGGATATTGCTTCCTAAACTTTGAACATGTTGGCACATTGATTTGATGTGATTATTCTCTCATCTCTCGGCCTTTTGATTCATAGCCATCATTAAAAGCCCTTCTTTTTGTTCCTTTTATAAACATAAACAATCTAATTAAACAGCATGGGCTTTTCCTTGAATGATGGACCATAGTTCTCTAACATATCTTCATGTGAGGTACAGGGATACATATCCTTACGTAAGATCTGAAAACTAGTACCTCCATTTTTTAATTAATTAATTTTTTTTTTTTTTGCCAGTCCTGGGCTTGAGCTCAGGGCCTGAGCACTGTCCTTGGACTTTCTCAAGGCTAGAGCTCTACCACTTGAGCCTCAGCACCACTTCTGGCTTTTTTCTATGTATGTAGTACCGAGGAATCGAACCCAGGTCTTCATGCATGCTAGGCAAGCACTCAACCACTAGGCCAAACTCCCGGCCCCATTTTTTTATTTTTTATTTATTTATTTTTGCCAGTCCTAGGCCTTGAACACAGGGCCTGAGCACTATCCTTGGGCTTTCTCAAGGCTAGAACTCTACCACTTGAGCCATAGCACCACTTCTGGCTTTTTTCTTTGTATGTGGTACCAAGGAATCAAACCCAGGTCATCGTGCATGCTAGGCAAGCACTCTACCACTAGGCCAAACTTCCGGCCAGTACCTCCATTTTTTAATAACTTTGCTCAGATGAACCTGCATGTTAATTTTGTGGGTAGAAATAGAGCTCTACCGTATGAGGTAAATGGAATTTTCAATATGGAACCTGTGATAGTGATTTGTGCATTACTGTGATCGCCTTTAGGATTTTAGGCAGACAATAATGCTACTTGCATTTTGTAGGAAAAGAAATTTCTTGTTGAAACTCATCTGTCAAATACTTGTCTCCTAAAAATTATTTGCAGCATTAGTGCCAGCAGTAGTTCCCAAGGGCTTTCTCAGCCTTCTACCCAGACAACTCAGTATCTGAGAGCTGACACACCCAACAACGCAACTCCTATCACCAGTAAGAGTTAATTTAATTCTAATGCTATTTTCTGTGGTCTGTCAGTGATCTCCTTTGGTCAATGTACTTATGACACATGTACATCATGTTGTAAATATAATTTGTGATAAATTAGATCTGAACTTCAGCCTTTGTTTCTGAAGCACTGAATGATATTCGGGGGCTGGGAATGTAACTTAGTAGTATAGTGCTTGCCTGGCATGCATGAAGGCCTGGGTTTGATTCCTTAGTACAGTATACACAGAAAAATCCAGGAGTGGCACTGTGGCTCAAATTGTAGAGTGCTAGCCTTGAGTAAAAGAAGCTCAGGGAGGGCCCGGGAGTTTGGCCTAGCGGTTAAAGTGCTTGCCTAGCATGCACAAAGACCCGGGTTCGATTCCTCGGTATCCCACATACACAACCAAGCCGGAAGTGGCAGAGACGAGACACAACCAAACCGGAAAAGTGGCAGAGACAAGACTGCGACGGCGACAGAGAGCGAAAGAGCGAAAGAAGCGAGCTGAGCTGAAGTGAACAGAGCCCAACCGAGTGGTGGCCGGAGCGTGCGGGAGCGAGCCGGGGCCGGAGCGAGCGGGGCCTGAGCTAGAAAGGGGGGCCTAGCCGGGCCGGAGTGAGCGGGGCCGGAGCTGGAGGGGGAGCCTAGCCGGGCCGGAGCGAGCGGGGCCAGAAAGAGAAGGGGGCCAAAAAAAAAAAAAAAAAGAAGCTCAGGGACAGTGCCTAGGCCTTTAGGTCAAACCCGAAGATTGGACAAAAATGTACGAATGAAATTCAGATTTTATTTATTTATTTATTTTTGGTTGGTTGTGGGACTTGAACTCTGAGCCTGGACACTGTTCCTGAGCTCTTCAGCTCAAGGCTACTGCCCTACCCCTGGAGCCAGAGTGCCACTTCTGGTTTTCTGGTGGTTAATTAGAGATAAGAGCCTCACAGATTTCAGTGCCAGGGCTGGCTTTGAACCATGATCCTCAGATCTCAGCCTGCTGAATAGCTAGGATTATAGGCATAAGCCAACATGGCTAGCCAAAATTTAGGTTTTAAAAGTGAAAATTAGTATGAGTTGCTAGAACCTCATTCATGCTAGTCAATTCATGTCCCAAGCCACTAAGTTCCTCTTTTTTTTTTTTTTTTTTTCAGTTGACTGTAGGGCTTGAACTGAGGGTCTGGGCACTGTCCCTGGGCTCTTTTTGTTGAAGACTAGTACTCTACCACTTTGAGCCACATCACCACTTCTAGTTTTGTTTTGACCAGGCCTGGGACTTGAACTCAGGGCCTGGGCACTGTCATTTATCCTCAGACTTTCTCAAGGCTAGAGCTCTACCATTTGAGCCACAGCACCATTTCTGGCTGCTTTTTTTCCCTATATATGTGGTACCAAGGAATTGAACCCAGGTCTTCATGCATGCTAGGCAAGCATTCTACCAGTATGTTAAACTCCTGGCCCTACCACTTCTAGTTAAGAAGTTAATTGGTGATGAGTCTCCTGGGGACTTTTCTGCCCAGGCTGGCTTTGAACCTTGATCCTTATATCTCAGCCTCCTGAATACCTAGGATTATAGGCATGAGCCACCAGTACCTGGCTTAATTTCCTTTTAATGAACAGATTTTTTGATGTGTGTTTTCATGTGCTATAATATGAGATGTTTGGGGGGAAGTAACTGAATTGTTTCACCCCTATACCATAATTAAGGGTATTTATATTGCTTGGTCTGGCTTTGTTGGCTCCTCAGGTTATCCTACCTTGCGAATAGAGAAGAACGACTTGAGAAGTGTCACTCTGTTGGAGGCCAAAGCCAAGGTGAAAGATATAGCAATATCTAGGGAGAGGATAACTCTAAAAGATGTACTTCAAGAAGGTATTTATTATCTAAATGTCAGTTTTGAAAAAAATTATTTTTGATTTCACATTTGTTTTAGGTTTAAAAACATCTTACACAGCTTTGGTTCAGTTCTTAATTTTTAAGTATATAAAGCATCATGTTTGCTAACGTTAAGGTATATTTTGTGTTTTATTCTAAATAATGTAATCATTTCCCAGCAGGCCTCTTGAAATACTGTTCTCCAAGTGTTTTCTTTATGACAGAGAGTGTAGATTGTAGCAGATGGAATAGAATAAAGTTAGAACCAAATTCGACTTCCAGCATATATTACTCTGCATGACCTTAGAGAAATCATGTGATATCTAAGATCTTCAGTCTCCTGTTCTGAAAATGTAGACAGTGTTCTGGTTAAGTAGTAGTAGTCTTTGTAATTCTTAGACTAGTATGAAGATTCGATAAAAATAAGGTTCATGACATTAAATAACAACTAATAGTATTAGGTAGAGAGCTGTAGCCTTTCCTTTCCCTCTTGCTAGTCCTCATTTTCTTTTTTGAGTTTTAGGATGTTGATTAGGGACATTCGAGAATTACTTTTTTTCTGGCTATAATTTATTTTGAAATGTTGTGGATGCATATTTTTCTTGTATCCATCTAGTGGTTAGGTTTAAGGGACTTAAATTGCTCTCAATGGCAAGTGGTAACTAATGGAAGCAGATTCTTTTCTCATTCATTTTTCAGTATTTGAAGACTATTTTATAAACTTATTTATTTCATCAACCTAGCTAGTTTATAGACCTGTACTCAAGAGAGTAAGTAGATGTTAGCTTTTATTAATTAATTAAAAGCTTGAGAGCCCAGTGGTGCATGCTTGCAGCCTCCCGAGTAGCTAGGATTACAAGCATGAGTCACTTGCACTTGACTAGGATGCTTCTTGTTAGCAATGTCCTAATTATATTCAGAGTTCATTTTTAGCCACTCCCCTTCCCATTCCAAAGATTACAACTTTTCTTCCTACTGTTAGTTTTTAGGAATATGTTACCAATGACTTAAACAGCTGCTCTAAGACCTTCAAAATAGTGAGGGGTAGAAGGATGGAGCCCATTATCTTTATCCAAGATCTGTACCCTTTGATGCTCCCCTCTATATCTCCTTTTAAAGCTGTGCAGCAGAGAGAGAGAGAGAGTCTGTTTTTCTCCTTTCATATTTGCTCCGAGGCCAATCCCAGAAGCTCATAAATGATACCTGTATTGAGAGTCCATCACTAAACTCCAGTGCTCCTGGTTATGTAACTCGTTTATTTAAGTAATGCAGAGAAGAAATTTCCCTCTACTTAGTTTAGATACTGTGTTTGAAAAAGCAAGATAAAGTATTTCATAGTTACTAAGAACCTCTCTTACAGCCATTCAATAACAGTAATTTGGGTCATTTTACTCTAGGTCTAGAATAATATTGTTGATAGTGAATGCCCTTGTCGTTGCCCTTGTGTTGAAATTATATTGTACCAGAAAGCTGTATTGTAACCTTATGAAGATTTCCTATAATCTTATAAATTATTACTTTGTTTCCTTTTAGGGACTTTTGGTCGTATTTTCCATGGGATTTTAGTAGATGAAAAAGATCCAAATAAAGAAAAAGAAACATTTGTAAAAACAGTTAAAGGTAGGATTTTTTTCCCCCCTTCTGTACTGTTTCCATTAATGCTTCCCTGAAGTTGACTTGTGCCAGCAAAATTCTGTCCCAGTTTTATAATGTGTACTAAGAACCTCTCTTACAGCCATTCGCTAACAGCGATTTGGGTCATTTTACTCTAGAGCTAGAATAATATTGTTGATAGTGAATGCTATCAACATAGTCCATGCTAATTTAGCTCACATGAGCTAGCTTTTGAGAAGTTAGGCTTAGAAAATAGAATGTTTACAAATTAAGACATTAAATATCTATAAGATATTATTCCAACTTGTTGGTCCAAAGGATGCATACGCCCAAACTTTGATAAATATTACCATATTGTTCTCTAAGTAATAATTGTTCTCTAAGCACTATTATATTTTCGTGAACAGAATATTCTTTTTCATATATTTTTCTTTTGGATTATATTTTGGAATGTGATACCTAAGTTTGTATTGATTTATATAAATAACTGAGATTTCCTGTCAGTTCTGCAATATTATTTGTATATAGCTTAATCAAATACCAGTTAAAAAAAAAAACTTGAAAATATTAGGATTTTAGTTACTTAAAATTTACATTTATAAAAACTGCATCCTCTTATCCCTCCTTCCTCCCTCCCTCTGGTTCCCTTCCTTGCCTCCTACTTCCTGTCTTCCTGGTGGCTGGGTTGGATTTCGGGCATCACTGAGCCTTACACATGCTAGTCCATTGCTCTCTTCTAAGCTGCATCTTTAGTTAGTTAGTGTGTTTTAATTTGCTTACTTTGGTAAGAAAATGTGGTAACCTACAAGGTGCTTAATGTCTGTCAGTTTCTGATATGTACTGAAGTAAGAAGACCTTAATTTCTGAAAAATACATTTAGCTCTTGAAATGTAGAGATGGGAGAAGAAAGATCAAACTAAATTTTATGAGGAAAGTGACAAAATCTTCTTAGAAGACTTGCAAAATTAATTTTATAAGAACTGTGTTTCGCCAGGCATGGTGGTGCATGCCTGTAATCCTAGGGACCCTAGCTACTCAGGAGGCTGAGATCTGAGGATCGCATTTCAAAGCCAGCCCGGGCACTAAAGACCATGAGACTCTTTATCTCCAATGAACCACTAGAAAAGAGGAAGTGGGGCTGTGGCTCCAGGGGTAAGGTGGTAGCCTTGAACTGAAGAGCACCCAGGCCCCAGGGTTCAAGCCCCTATACTGACCAAATAGAACCAAAAAACAAAAAATGATGTTTCTAAAGTTCCATGAAGGGAAATTTTACAGAGCTTATATTTATTATTTCTAAAATATTGAGTTATAACAGCCTTTAAAAAAAGCCTTTGGAATTTAATTGCTTATAATTTAGCAAAATTGCTTTTTTAAGGCTGCCACAAATTCACATACCCCTCATCCCTCCCATTCTTTCCTTTTCTAAGCAAATGGTTTAACTGACTATATTGTTTTATGTTTGTCATATTAACCCATTTTTTGCAGCTCCCAAAACATTCTTAGCTGTTAGTACTTTAATATAAACGTAGTAGGTTTTCTGAAAGATAGTTTATAATTACTCTTTGTAAATATAAAACTTAAACCATAAGTTATAAAACACCTGCTTTTTTGTTTTCCCATTTTTTTTAAAAAAAGAAACATTTCTTCTAATATTTCTTCTGTGTTTGTAACTATTCTGTGAGTTGCAAGGAGTCTTGACTTACTATTAACCGAGGTGATTTTCATAGAGAATTAGGTTGATTTAAGTCTGGAGGGGAAGAAAAGGAAATAATAATGATAAGAAAACATAATAAGGACATTGGGATTCTTTTACTAAATAAGGCATCTCTTCCCCTATAGACTTGAGTTACAATTGCTTGGTTGTTTCTCCACTGTAATTAGAATGGGAGGAAATAAAAGCACAGTGAGTTCTTAGCCAACATATTGTCATTGTTTATATGGGGAACAGAGAGGAAGTGTACCAGGGCACTTGGCCCAGAATCCTCAGATACTTTAACATGATTGAATATCTTTGCGTTTCTTTTTTTTTTTTTCTTTGTCAGTCTTGGCTTGAACTTAGGGCCTCACTTATCCTTGAGCACTTTTGCTCAAGGCTACCATTATGCCACTTGAGCTACAGCATCACTTCCAGTCTTTTCTGTGTATGTGGTAGCAAGGAATCAAACCCAGGGCTTTGTGCATTCTAGGCAGGCACTCAACCACTAGGCCACAATCCTGTCCCTGAGATTCATTCCATTGGAATGTGTTTTTGAAATTAAAACCAGGAGCCGGGAGTTTGGCCTAGTAGTAGAGTGCTTGCCTAGCATGCATGAAGAGCTGGGTTCAATTCTCGGTACCACATACATAGAAAACAAAAAGCTGGAAGTGGTGTTGCAGCTCAAGTGGTAGAGCTCTAGCCTTGAGGAAAAACCCAAGGACAGTGCTCAGACCCTGAGTTCAAGCCCCACAACTGGCAAAAACAAAACGAAAACATAAAATTAAAACCAGTGTTGCCAACAACATTCTTCATGGCTGGACACCAGTGGCTTACACCTGTAATCCTAGCTACTCAGAAGCCACTATGAAGATCATGTTTAAAGCCAGCCTGGACATGAAATTCCATGAGACTCCAGTTAACCACCAGAAAACCAGAAGTGGTGCTGTGGCTCAAGTGGTAGAGTGCTGGCCTTGAGTTGAAGAGCTCAGGGACAACGCTCAGGCTCAGAGTTCAGGAATCACAACTGACAAAAAAAACAACAAAAAGTCTTCACAATTCTTTTTGCTTTGTTACGTGCGTCATAATTAGAATTTTCATGCAAAATACAAAAAGTTGGGTTTTTTGTTGTTGTTGTTTTTTGTTTTGTTTTGTTTTGCCAGTCCTGGATTTGAGCTCAGGTACTGAACACTGACCTTGGACTTTATCAAGGCTAGAGCTCTACCACTTGAGCCTCAGCACCATTTCTGGCTTTTTTCTATGTGTGTGGTACCAAGGAATTGAACCCGGGTCTTCATGCAGTTTGTTTGTTTTTTTTTTAAGAATATGCAGAAAATTAAGAGTTTTGCTTTTTTTAAAAAAAAAAAAAAATCAAGATCTTGGGGCCAGGAGTTTGGCCTAGTGGTAGAGTGCTTGCCTACCATGCACAAAGACCTGGGTTCGATTCCTAGGTACCACATACATAGAAAAAAAATCTGGAAGTGGTGCTAAGGCTCACTCAAGTGGTAGAGTGCTAGTCTTGAGAAAAATCCAAGGACAGTGCTCAGGCCCTGAGCTTAAGCCCAGGACTGGCAAAAAAATAAAAATCAAGATTTTGTGCAGAGTTAATGTAAATTCAATATTAATGTCTAGAGATCAAAATTAAAAACAAAATATTTATGAAACTGTGTATATATTCCTCCTTTTATATAGAAATGAATCAGTTTGAAGTTTCTGGCATTACTTTTTAATTTAATAGCTGCAAAAAGTTCCCCCCAGATCCTTATAGCTGTGGCTATAATTTCATTATAAATTATTTAGATTGTGCAAAGAACAATAAAAGCACATTTTGACATTTACTAAAGGACCCCAATTTTTTTTTCATATATTTTTATTGTAATTAATAGAAGGGTTACATGATATTTGCCAGATAGAAGGTGCATTAATTCACATACATTGATACCCTTTCACATGAAGGATCCCAAATTTTAAGGAATTTTTAGACTATTTTAGCAGACACTAGTGGAACACTCCTTTTTCTAAAATGGTAGCAGAAGATCAAGTCTTTGGCTTTCTACTCAAGCATTTTTACATTCCTACAGAAGTTTTTAAGAGAAGTTTTAGGAGAGAAGATACTATAAAGAAGAGGGGATGAAGCACAGAAATTCCAATAGACCTGGAAACAAATGAACATTGCAATTTCTTAGCTTGTTCAGTTATATTTTTGTTTTATTGAGAAAGAGTCTTGTGATGTAGCCCGGACTCTTGCCACAGCCTCCAAAGTGCTGGAAATACTGATGTGTGTTTTTACAATTGTATTGGTTTCTTGCTTTTTCATTTCTCAGTAAACTATATGATTTTGCTCTCTGCCTATTTCTATTATTCCCCCCATGTTGATTTGTATTAGCTCTTTAAAGAAGAAGATAGGAAATTAGTCCTTTATATGTCTTATGTATTACCGATAATTTTCTAGTTCGTTACTGCTTTTTTCTACTATGTGTATGAAGCCTTCCTAATTTCTAATTTTCAATGAGACTACTACAGTAGAGTTTCAGACTAGATCTGTTTAGATTTACTTGTAACCTTTAATGAGAATTTAACTTCCATAGTCCAGTGTCATTATGTCCTAACAGTAGAAAATATTGCCATGTGTATATAGTATCATTACTCCACCCGTTTCCTTTTTTTATGTAGATCAGGCCTCTGAAATTCAGGTGACAATGATGCTCACGGAGAGCTGTAAGCTGCGAGGTCTTCATCACAGGTGAGAGCAGAGGCCACCGGCATTTCAGTACTATACACAGCATTCCTCTGTGCTGTGTTTATTTAAAGAGCATTGTGTTATGACAAGTCTAAATTGAAAGCTTTTTGGAATAGCTTGTTTCTTTAATTTTTAATGTTGTTTTTCTAAATATAAATGTAAAATGCATTCTCATTGCACCATTTACAAATAAAGAAGATAGAAAATAGCATGTAAATCTCCACTTGGATAATTACAGCTAAGTTTTGAAGAGAGTTTATACATATTTATGGCATATCTTTTTTAAAAAGACTAGTAGAGGTTAAAAATAGAATGGTTAAAAATATTTGCTATTAACCTTTTGAGCACTAAAACCAAAATAAGCACTAGATACAGTGATGGTTAACATTTTGTCGTATTTATTTCACATATGTGTGCATGGGCATGCTTATATCTGTACAGATCTATAATCTTGGTCTAGGGGTTGAGGTGCAGCTCAATTGGCAGAGCACTAGCCAGGGTACCAAATTCGAGTCCCAGTGTTAGAAAAAAATATATATAATCTAGGTTTAGATGTCTATCTATCTGTGTGCTTGTGGAGATACTTTAGTAAATTAGACATCTCAAAGTGTATGCTTTCAGTATGTTTTTTTTTAAATGAGCATTTCCTACATAATGACAATATTTTCCCTCCCTCCCTCCTTCCTTCCCTCCCTCCTTTCCTTCCTTCCTTGCATGCTCTGTGTTTATGTGTGTGCATGCTTCCATTGAACTTAGGACCTTGCTCTCACTTTGCATTTTCACTCACAGATGGTCCTATACCTCTTGAGTCACATCTCTAGTTTCGTTATTCTCTTCACAGCTAGCATACTTCTTGATAGAAAAATTTTTGTAGCTTTACATGTCAGTAACCATAAATCCCTGTCTCCATTTAAAAAATACATAGTGGTTCATTGAATGACTCTACTACATTTTGTTTAATTTTTTCTTTATATGTGTCATTTAGTTACTATATAAGTTAAAGAAAAATACTTGTGGTTCTTCATGTAAGTAGTAAAAATGTCTTCTTCTGAACCAGGAGAGACAGAAATATATATAGCATGTGCAACAGTATCAGTGTATAGAAATAGTTAAGTTTGATCAAATGCTTACAAAAGGTACTGTGACCATCCCTTTTGGCAATGCCTATGGACTCCTGTAGAAAAGGATAAAGTGGGACATGAAAAAGGCATCTTGTATTTTAATTTCTGTGTTTTGATCAGTTATGTGAGCTCTGCTGAGAAGTGTGATGATTATATAAGAGCCCTAAGCGCTTTTGCTCAAGGGTAATACTCTACCTCTTGAGCCACAGCTCCAGTTTTGGCTTTTTGCTGGTTAATTGGAGATACGAACCCCATGGTATTTGCTGCCCAAGCTGACTTCAAACCGTGATCCTCAGACCTCAGCTTTCTGAAGGGCGAAGGTTGCAATCATGAGCCACCAGTGCCCGGCTTTTTACTGTTTTTTGGTTTGGGGTTTTTTTGTTTTTTTAAAGATTTTATTAACATTGATTTTTATATCATATTTCAAATGTCATATTTAAAAACCAAGTATTCAAGAAGGGATTCTCTATACACAATCACTGTTTATTTTGATTTTTTTTTATTGTGGTGGTAGAAAACAAGTCAGGAGTTAGGAGGCAACTCTTTCTGATATGATAGAACATAAAATCCTTATAGCTTAGATTCTGGCCAACCAAAGGTGAAGCAAGCATTAAAAGTTGATGTAAAAAAAAAAAGGAGTAGGAATGTGGCTTAGTGGTAGAGTTCTTGCCTAGCATGAATGAAGCCCTGGGTTCAACTCCTTAGTACCACATAAACAGAAAAAGCCAGAAGTAGTGTTGTGGCTCAAGAGGTAGAATGCTAACCTTGAACAATTTGTTCAGGGGCAGTGCCCAGTCCTTGAGTTCAAACCCTAGGCCTGTCAAAAAAGAAAGAAAAAAAACATGGCCTTCCATTTACATTCCAAGAATAGAAGTTACCATTGGCTGAAGGATAGATGGACACATCATCCTTTAGGCAGTTTTTCTAACAAACACATTTTATCTCCCTTTGGCTTTTGACAAGAACTGGGAAATGATCAGTTGGAAGTGTCCTTTTTGGCAGTGTTGTGAGTGCGTGATGTTCTTCTGGTAGGAGAGAGTGCCAGAAGCGTTTCATACTAGTATATTGTATCTAGCACTTTTGCACCTAGCCAGTGTTCTTACCCTGATGAAAACTCTGCACTCCATCAGCCAAGAAGGTATGTGACAGGGATAAGTGTAGACAAAGCAAGGGTTTTCCCAAGAAACAGTTTGATATCCACTGTAGCTCTAAACATGCCTTGGCTGAAAAATGTTCCAAGTGAGCATTTGCAGCATTCTCTATGCTGATTAAGGGTGTGTGGATTTCCAACAGTTCCAAGATATCCTCCGGGAACAGAGGGGAGTGACGTACTGAATTTTGGAATATTTGATAGTGAACACTAGCAGGGGAAAGTGTAGGCCTTTTAAAGGTTGTAACTGGTTATGGTTAATTGTTCATCTTGGCTGTGTATTATACTAGGACTCCTAGTTAAACTGGAAAATATACATTATTAATATATAGAAAGTCTGCTATGCTTCCTATTTACTATTGCAGTTCATCTTATTTGTAACAAGCCTATTTATTGTGCCTGAATAAAATGTCTTTAGTTTTGGAAAAGGGGAAAGGGATCATCTTTGAGAGCTAAGGCAACTCATCATATTCATCTTGAAGTTGCTGTTTATTCAGATCGACATGAGCACTGTTGTGTGCATAGGAGATACCCTGTACTCATTCCTAGATTCCTCTTTTCTTTCCTGCGAAGAACTATCCCAGGGGAAAGCACAGGGGTTTTAGAATCTGATGAAGACCTGAATTTGTAAAATTTTTTGGTGTAAAGTAGTCTTTGTTTTTCACATTACCTAACCTTGGGATTCTGCCAATAAATGGATGCCGTATTGGCTGCTCTGGTCCTGTGATGCAAGCAGAAGTCCTGGGAGAGGTTACCTCTTACAAGTCCCCACCTCTCACAGGTCTGCTGACCTTCAAGCGGGTGTTGCCATTCCTCAGGGTCAGTGTTGTCCCAGTTAGTAATTCCTCTGAGCACAGGCAAGGCCTACCTGTGCAGGTGGTCACACCAGAAGTTAGTGACTACTTTGCAAAAGGAATATATACTCAACTGAGCCAAATTTTAGGAACTACAGAAAGGCAGTATAGTTCTAAAGTCAGACAACAACACTCTCTATATTCATTCATACAGACAGTATGTGGGGCGGGGGGGGTGTGCATGCGCGTGCCCTTGTCCTTGTGTGGGAGTGTGTGCAACCTAGGCACTATCCCTGAGCTTTTTTGCTTAAGGCTAGTGCTCTATCACTTGAACCACAGCTCTACGTCTGGTTTTTTGGTGATTAATTGGAGATAAGAGTCTTGTTGACTTTCCTGTCCAGACTGGCTTTGAACTATAGTCCTTAGATCTCGGCCTCCTTAATATCAAGCCACTGAAGCCTGCCTTACTCTTGGTATAATTCTGTAGGGTTTTTTTTTTTTCCTTCCAAACTTATTGTTGTCCTATAAACATGAATTTTCTCTATTGCTTTCCTTTTGTCAAAAGCTCATAACTTCTCTTTGTGACCATTGAATTGTTGCATGCTGTCCTATTCTTTTATTATTCCTGGGCACTCATGTCATTGCAACTTTTTAACTACTAATACTACAACATTCTTGTTCAAGAAGCTTTTTATATTTGATACTACTTCTTTATTCTTAGATTTACTTAAGTATGAATCTTTTAAAGACTTCTGCTATATGTGTTTCAAATATTTATTAAATGTTCATCTTCATGGCACAAGGTACAAATATTGAATATAAAAATTAAGAGTCTACAAAGGAACATAGGCTCAATGGTTTCCCTCATTTGTCATAGTCAGTAGAAACCTTGGGCTCTCCTAGCAGAAATGTACAATAGAACAAAATCTAGATACATAAGGCCATATAGGATGATGCTAAATGAAAGGACCTCCAGGATATAGAAACAAAAGCCATATAATGTGTGATTATTGTGCTTAATGTACTATGTTATCTCTCATCTCTTTTGCTGTCCCTTGGTTATATGTGTACTTGGTTATTTGAAATTGGATAGGGAAGGGGGGAAAACAAGATGGGGGATGGGGGGAGGGAAATGGGGACCAAGACATGAGGAAGGGTATCAATGTATGTAAAGTAATACACCTTCTATATGGTGAATATAAGTTCTAGAATACTTTGCTTTTATATGCTTCAACTGAATGGTGAAACCTAGAGTATGATAATGTATCATGTGTTTATCTCAGCATATTGAGAATCGTTGGTAAATGATTTCAAAATATGATGTGAGAAAAATAAATACCACTGCATAAATTCAAAAAAAATTAAGAGTCTATATAGTTTTTGTTTTCTAGGAATTTTCAACGTAATGAGAAAGATGAGATAACTATGTAAAAAGTTACAGAACTAAGTTGGTGTGGTGGCTCATGCCTAATCCTAGCTACTTTGGAGGCTAAGATCTGAAGATTACGGTTCAAAGCCAGCAGACACTAAAGAATGAGAGATTCTTACCTTCAGTTAACCACAAGAAAACAGAGTAGTGGAGCTGTGGCTCCAGGGTAGGGCTGTAGCCTTGAGCTGAAGAGCTCAGGGACAGCACCCAGGCCCAGAGTTCAAGTCCCATGACCAACAAAAAGAAAAGAAAAATGTTACAAAACCAAATTGAGAAAGTGGCTTAGTGGTAGAGTACTTGCCTAGCATACATGAAGCTCTGGGTTCAGTTCCTCAGCACCACATAAATAGAAAAGGCTGGAAATGGTGCTGTGGCTCAAGTGGCAGAGTGCTAGCCTTGAGCAAAAACAAGCTCAGGGACAGTGCCCACGCCCTGAGTTCAAGCCCCAGGACTGGTTTTAAAAAAAAAAAAGTTACAGAGCTTTGGAAAATATTAGCAGTTATTGCTAGACATTATGAAAGGGGTTGAAATGTCTATATATGTGCTCCATAGAAATTAAAATAGGAACAAGATTATCTACATACTTGCATTATTTCACACATGGTAGCACCCTCTTACATTTGGTGGGATCTTCATGTTATAAGTATGAAAGCTAGGCCTGAGAGTCTAGGCCTAGCCTAGACAGTAAATGGTAGCATTTTCAAGTAAATTAATTCTAAGTCTTGTGTGACTAGCTAAGGACTTCTTAGCTTTTTTTTTTTTTACTGTTTCAGCCTCTTAAAGACTTTATGTAATTACTATTCTTGTCTGTGGTCTGGGTCATTTTTAAACAGTTGATTATAACTGAGTAGCTCACCCCTGTAATCCTAGCTACTCTGAAGGCTGAGACAAGGAAGATCACAGTTTGAAGCAAGCCCAGTCAGAAAAGTCAACAAAACTCTATCTCCAACTAACTAACAAAAGACTTGACTGGTAATGTGGCCCAAGTGATAGAGACCTCAATTCTGAATATTAAGCCAAACAAGACCAGGCGGCCCTGAGTTTAAGTCTCAGCTCTGGCATACATGCATGCGCTCGCACACATACATACCCACACAAAACAAAGTGTGATAATAGAGAGATGTCTTTTTTTTGTTTCTTTCTTTTTTTTTTTTTGTGGGTCATGGGGCTTGAACTCAGCCTGGGCATTGTCCCTGAGCTCTTCAGCTCAAGCCTACCAGCCTACCCTTGAGCAAGCCCCACTTCCCGTTTTCTAGAGGTTAATTGGAGATAAGAGTCTCAGGCCCTTTTGTGCCTGGGCTGGCTTTGAACCTTGATCCTCAGGAGAGATGTCATATTCTTATGTCCAAGTCATTTCTAAGTGCCTTAAGTGGTTTTTAAACCTTGTTAAACAGCTTGGAATAAAGACTTACTTACCAAGACAGCACATTTGAGAGCACATGAGCACACTTGTAAATCCGAGCATTTATAATAAAACTTTTTAATGATAAATGTATTGTTAAGAGTGTTTGGGATTTTATTTGTTTTGAATTGTCTTTATTATCCTTTTATTTAAAATAAGCCAATAATATAATATTTTAGATGTCATTTGCCTTTCTCCTAATTTCTTATTATTTTATAGAAATCTTCTTCCTATTACTCATGTGTGTATAGAAGAAGGAGAAAAGCCTATGGTGATACTGCCTTACATGAATTGGGGGAATCTTAAATTGTTTTTACGGCAGTGCAAATTAGTAGAGGCCAATAATCCTCAGGTGAGACATATTTGCCCAAATGCTAACTATTTGTAGTAATTTTTGATAGTATATTTGAAAGTATTACCTTGGATATGTACTGTTTTAAGATCTTGAAAAAGAAGCTAAAATCAAGGCAAAAGATATTTATAACCTGCTGATTTAGAGGAAAATGAAGATGGTTTTATGAGTCCTCTATTTTTAGATGTCTCCTAATTCTAAATCCCATTTGACTAGCTAAGGACTTCTTACGTTACACTTGGCTGGCGCTAAGGTTTTTCCTTAGCTTCCCTGTATGTTGATTCTTTACTACCTCAAACTGTCTGTAACACCATCTCAGCCATTCTCCTGATCACTCTCTTAAGATGCTTGTCCTAGGCCTTCTAGGTATGAGAACAGACTTTTCAGAGGCCTTTGGCTCATGCTGTGGTGATGGCTGGTGTTCACTGGAGATCGGAATTATGGGAGATAATTGGGTATCTTCTTGATATGCTTGACTGTAACATGCCAGCCATACATGGAATAGTTAGTAAAATGACAAGATTAAAGCTGTGGTTTGCAGCAAGTGGTTGGTCTGTAACCATCAGCAACCTTCTTTCTTAGCTTTCTTTCTTAGCTTGCAGTGTTGGCATGCATCTAGAAGAGCATGTCAGTAGACTTTTGTTAGCTTGAAAATGGTCCCTGAGGGATAATCTCTTAATAAAAACTGTAGTTTTGAAAGGAAAGACAAATTATTGCAAAATAAACATTTGAAATAACACCTTGAGAACACAGCCGTTGAACAGCTGCTACATATGCTTGATTTCAGAGAGACAGAGTATAACAGATGTGAAATGACAAATTTAACAGGTATCAAAATGAGAACTGTACTGAAACAAGTATGGAGATAAGAGAATCTATTCTTGGTCAAGATATAGGTTTTAGCCGGGCACTTGTGGATCATACCTGTAATCATAGTCACTCAGGAGACTGAAATCTGAGAATCACAGTTTAAAGCCAGCCTAAGCAGGAAAGTCTATGAGATGCTCACCTCCAATTACCCACCAGAAAACCAAAAGTGGCACTGTGGTTGAAAGTAGTAGAGCACTAGCCTTGAGTGAAAAAGCTCAGGGACAGTGCCTATGCCATTCAAACCCCAGGACCGGAAAAAAAAACCAAAAAACAATTTTTTTTTTAACTAAAGTTATGGTCAGGCTCTAGTGGCACATGCCTATAATCTTAGCTACTCAAGAGGCTGAGATTGAGGATCACAGTTGGAAGCCAGTCTGAGTAGGAAAGACTGTGAGCTGCTTAACTTCCAGAAAGCAGAAGTAGAGCAGCAGCTCAAGTGGTAGATTGCCACCCTGAGCAGAAAAGCAGAGGGACACAGCACCCACACCCTGAGTCCAAGCTGTAGTACTGGCACATAAAAAGTAAGTAATTTAAATTAAATGTATAGTCATAAAGGAGTATTTGGGGGTAGAACAGGCTTGTGGGATAAAATTAGTAGCCGTTATCATAAGCTTTGTACTGTCTTCAAACTTTGTCATTTTTCTCTTACCACAGGCAATTTCTCAACAAGACCTGGTACACATGGCTATTCAGATTGCCTGTGGAATGAGTTACCTGGCAAGAAGGGAAGTTATCCACAAGGACCTGGCTGCTAGGAACTGTGTGTAGGTGCCATGAGCTTGTCATTATCTTATTGGGTCTTAGGTTGTGTTTATGGCTAATCACAATATTTTTACTTTTCAGCATTGATGACACCCTTCAAGTTAAGATTACAGACAATGCCCTCTCCAGAGACCTGTTCCCCATGGACTATCACTGTCTTGGAGACAATGAAAACAGGCCAGTTCGATGGATGGCTCTTGAAAGTCTGGTTAATAATGAGTTCTCTAGTGCTAGTGATGTGGTAAGTCTTGGGACCCCCCAGATAGTACAGAATGAATATCCTATTTTATAATGCTTTGCCATTGTTGCACTTTTATGTTAAATCTAATGCTTCCCCCAATTTTTTGTTCAAGAAGCAAGTGTAATTAGTTGCTAATTGACCTGTTTACAGAAGCAATCTGTTGACCCAAACCATGGTCCAACATTGTATGTGATCTTACTTTATCCTCATAATTACCATGGGAGGGCGCTGCTAACCTCTGGTAGGCACTGTTATCCCAGTTTAAAGGTGAGAAGAGTGAAACTTAGCAAGGATGCAGTAACTGATTCTCTCCCTCTCCCTCCCTACCTTTTTTCTTTTCTTTTTTTGTCAGTCATGGGGCTTGAACTCACTGCCTGGGTGTTGTCCCTAAGTTCTTTTTTGCTCAAGGATAACACTCTACCACAGCACTACTTCCTTAAAAAGAAAAAAAAAATTTTCCTGGTAGTTAATGGGAGATAAGAATCTCACAGATTTCCCTGCCCAGCTGGCTTTAAATCGCAGTCCTCAGATCTTGGCCTCCTCAGTACTTAGGATTACAGGCGTGCGCCGCTATGTCGCTCCATGATCTGCTTTACATGTAAAACCTTATAGAATAATTTGGGTTGAAGTATCAGTTTAGACTTAAAATGTATCTGGTATCTCATAGAGTCTTTTATTTCAAAGTTTGTGTGCTTTGGGGATTTCTCTTTTAATAGTATAATTTCACTAAACAATAGACTAATCACTAGTTATATTCATTAGTGCACAGTCTTCCCCTATGTATTAGTTTCCACAGACTACTATTACAAACTTTTATAGTGGATTAAAAGAACAGAGGTTGATTAATGTACTCTGTCTTAAAAATAATACATTGCATCTTTATGCATCTTTAGACTTTAATAATTATTACTGGAAAGATCTCATAGTTCAGTATGTCAAGATTCTCATAATGTTAACATCAACTTTTAAGTTTTGAATTTAAGAAATATGTGTATAACTGATTTAAGTGGTTATAAATGTCTTTCTAGTATTATTCTAAGATAATGACCTCATCAGAGACATTCTTATGTCTGGATTGTTTTTATTGTCTTCAACAGATTTGGATACAATTATAGGGATTTTTTTTTTTTGGTATGTTGGGACTTTGTTTTCCCTTATTTGAAAATTTGATTTATATCTTCTTTGAACTATTTAGCTAATCATACTAGCTCATATAATACTACTATTAAGATAACTACCTCCTATTAACGGACTAAATGCAATCAGAATAGCACATTTGTTGGTCTTTTTATGGTATTATATTGTGTTATAAACCTTTTCTTGGGAAAAACAAGTCAAGGAAACACTTTTCCTGCTAATCTTTTTTTTTTTTTTTTTTTTTTTTTTTGCGGGGTTGGGGGGAGAGGATGGAGGGTGTCATAGGGCAACTCTGTCTCTGGGAGCTGTCTCTTCAGCTCAAGGCTACCTACCCTGGGCCTGGGTGTTGTCCTTGAGCTGAAGGCTATCATCCTACCCCTAGCGCTTCAGCCCACTTCCCTTTTCTAGAAATCAGTTGGAGATAAGAGTCTCACCTCTTTAGTTCCTCCCTCATCAGGTGTCAGCTTTCTGAGTAGCTAGGATTACAGGCTTGAGCTACCTAACCCAGCTCTTTCTTGCTAATCTTATCAGCGTGGCATATGGCAATGAAGAGATACTTTCTAGCCTGGAACAATTTTTAGAATATAAAAATGTCCCTTGAGCCTTTACCTTGTTCTTTTTGTTGATGTTAATAATGGCTGTCCAGGAGAAGGAGAATTTGTGAAGTGATCCCAAGCTTGCATCTGAAGAGCATTGCTTCTAATGTCCAGTTGCTCAGTGCCATCCATTGCTGTTTCCATAGCATAATTGAAGAATCCTTCAGATTTATAAAACACCCCAAAAACTAGTTGTTGGACTACTATGGTCTCACATAGAAAGCTAGAGACACCAGAGCATTTATTATTATTATTTTTTTTTTTTTTTTTTTTGGCCAGTCCTGGGCTTGAGCTCAGGGCCTGAGCACTGTCCTTGGATTTTCTCAAGGCTAGAGCTGTACCACTTGAGCCTCAGCACCACTTCCGGCTTTTTTCTATGTATGTGGTACCAAGGAATCGAACCCGGGTCTTCATGCATGCTAGGCAAGCACTTTAACCACTAGGCCAAACTCCCGGCCCGAGCATTTATTATTTTCCAAAGTACAGAAAACTTTTTGTTGTTGTTTAGGTTCTGAGTAGTTCTTTCCTTCAGGGTGGCAGAATCTATACATAAAAAATGTTAGATCTGCTACTTAAGTAAAGACATTAAGAAAAATTTAGAGGTAAAGGCTCTTTTTTTGACCTTAGTTTAAGATGCAAGAATAATTCTGGGCTGGAAATGTGGCTTAGTGGTAGAGTGCTTGCCTAGCATGCATGAAACTTTCGGTTCCATTCCTCAGTACCACATACACAGAAAAAGCAGGAAGTGGTGCTGTAGCTCAAGTGGTAGAGTGCTAGCTTTGAGCAAAAGAAACTTGGGAACAGTATTCTGCTTTCTAGACCACTGGCAGCACTACCACCAGAGGTAGCCAGATGGGCTCCTTGATGATAGGAGCTGCTCCCAAACAGGACAGAGTTAACTTTTCCATAGCTACTTGATAGTAACTGAAGATGTGAAAAGCAAAACTAGATACTGGTAGGGGTATGTGACGGACTAATGTGCTGAAATCAGCCTGGCATTTTAAGCTCTTAAAGTAGTAGAATGGAAATCTCTTAATTTGATAGCCTTAACTTCAGTCAGTACTATATTAAAAAGAAAAAGTATGTAGCACAAGGCACTGGTGGCTCACACCTATAACCCTCGTTACTCAGAAGGCTGCAATCTGAGGATCACAGTTTGAAGCCATCCCAGGCAGAAAAGTTCTCATGAGACACTTAACTCCAGTTAACCACTTTCAAAAACTGGAAGTGGTGCTGTGTCTGTGGTAGAATGTTAGCCTTGAGCAAAAAAAAGGAACAGCTCTCAGGTCCTTAGTTCAAGCCCTACAACCACAAGAAAAGAAAAAGTATATACTTTTTGGGCAATTCATAGCAGTTACATGTTTTTAGTGGGGAAAAAGTTTCATATCCTGTGGCCGGCAAAGTAGGGAGTTGAGAGGAAAGCAATAAGACTTTTGAATAATATTGTTGCTGGGCATTGGTGGCTCACACCTATAATCCTAAGCTACTCAGGAAGCTGAGATTTGAGGATCATGGTTTGAAACCAGGGGGGGCAGGAAAATCTGTGAGACTCTCTATATCCAATTAAGCACCAAAAAAAGCTGAAAGTGGAACCATAGCTCAAGTGGTAGAGCACTAGCCTTGATCAAAAAAGCTCAGGGAAGTGTCCAGACCCTGAGTTTTAAGCCCCAGGTCTGACACCAAAAACATGGTTCCTCTCTAAGTGTTCTCTCAATGAATGTAGCTGAAATCTCTCATATAACTGTGGAAAAAACAGCTTGACCTTCTTTCTAACTACGTCAAACAGAAGGAAATTATGGAATAGGTCTGTCTAGATGTTAAATGGCTTAGTTATCAGGAGATTTGAGAGAACAAATTTTCCACAAATCATCCTTGTCCCATTTGGTCATGAGTTTTCGTTTTTAATGATTGGTTAGACAGCATATAATTAATCACTGTTGTTGGGTTTTAAAGAAATGAACATGCAGTATAGCTTTTAGCTTGATTCTTTTTTGTAGTATTTTTAAATATTGCAGCCTTTGCTAGCAATACTAATATCCAAATATGGTGAACGAAGGGATTTTTTTTTCTCCTCAGTGCTGGAGTTTTGAGTGTATTAGGCAAATAGCTATATACTGAACTATGTTATATCCACAACTCAAGAGAATGTTACCAGTCAGCTTGTATACATTGTATTGTTACACTACCTGTGTGTAACTCCAGGTATTTCCCTACCAGTATTACTGAGCCCTAGCCAACAGGTGTTAACAATATCTCTACTGTCCATTGAGTTACTTTCCATCTATGAATGCCAACATTTTCTTGCCACTATTTCCCATTGTTTTTTCCTCCAAAATGTAATTTAAATTGTTTCCTCCTCCAGTTCTGCCACAGTCAGTAGACAAGAACGAGCCCACTCTGTCTCATGCAGAAGGAATGGAAACCTTTTTCACTTAGCCTTCTCTGTTTGTCCGTATAGCAAATTACCCACTCTGGAACTTAGACACTATTTAGAAGTTAAACATTACCTTACTAAGTACTGTTAGTAAGCTATCACAGAGTTAATTTTTGTTTGTTTTTGCTTTTTGGTGGGGGGGGGAGGAGATCAGTTGTGGGGCTTGAACTCAGAACCTAGGCACTGTGTTTGAGCTCTTTTGCTCAAGGCTAGTGCTCTATCACTTTGAACCACAGTTCTACTTCCAGTTTTCTGGTGGTAAATTGGAGCTAGGAATCTCACAGCCTTTCCTGTCCTGGCTGGTTTGAACCACGATCCTCAGATCTCAGCCTCCCGAGTAAATAGGAGTACAGACATGAGCCACCCGTGCCTGGCTCAGAGTAAGGTTTTAAAATGGGAAAATAAGTGGATGTAAGTACACGCTGCCATTTAGCTTTTATTAATTTAAAATAATTTTGATTCTTTTGTTTATTTGTATTGGTGGTGTCAAAACAAAACATGAGGCTTGAAATAATTTTTGCATTTTAAACAGAATAGAATACCCTAGTAGATGAAAGGAAATTCTAGTAGGTTCCAAGTTACTGGGAATGTTAAAATTGTATGTCCATCTACCTGTCCCCTGTCTTCCCATTCCTCCCAAAGTACACACTGGGTATTGCTCTACTAATAATGATAGTAGGTTCTGAAAGGCTAGACCCAAGCCTGATTGCTTGCCAGGAAGCATCCATCCACCTGAGCTATATGACCCCAACTCATTTGTTTTTGTTTTTTAGTTATGGTCTCAGCAGCTTTGCCCATGGTAGCCCCATACTTCAGCTCCTGCTTCCACTTCATAAGTATCTGATAATGTACACCACCATGCTTAGCCATAGACTTTGTTTATAAATACTCTCCGGCTTTCTTGAAAGTTAAGCTGGAGTTCTATTTCTGGCCTGTAGCTGTCTGTAGGCAGCCATTCCAAATGTCGTTTCATTGTACTGCTGCACTTTTTTTCAGTGGGCCTTTGGAGTGACGCTGTGGGAGCTCATGACTCTGGGCCAGACTCCTTATGTGGACATTGACCCCTTCGAGATGGCTGCTTACCTGAAAGATGGTTACCGAATAGCACAGCCCATCAACTGTCCTGATGAACTGTGAGTTGTTCTTAATCTTGAGTACAGGAGTTTTATTCTATCTACTATATTGTCATGAAAGAAAAAGAGCAGGTTTTCATGTTCAGACAGAATGTGGAAGCCTACTCTTTGAGGATATTGACACTTTAGACTTGAATTAGGCTCTTGTAGCAATCCACACTTGGACAAATTCTTTCAACTGTACTTGACATGTTGTATTTGTAGTGCATAACATAAGCACTACGGAGTAGTCTGAGGTGACTGTAGTGGAGAGAAAAATGACAAGAGTATTGTCAGTTACCTGACTTGCTTAAACAGACTTAGTACTTTCAGAGCCTTTTACATTGTCATCTTAACCTGCAGTTGATGCCTAGGGATGCTGCTTTGGGCTAGTGAGTGACATAATTGCTTCTGCCTCCTGCATTCATCACATGGCTAACCTTGCATATCATGGATATGGGTTGCAGGGGATGGTCAAGGCAAAGTAGCAGCTTTGTGGTATACTCAGGGTTTCTGGTTAGCACTTCCTCCAACTTCTTCCTCTCAGAACTTACAGGATGACACAAGTTATTTGGATTGGTCTCTGTGCTAATGTGAACTCAGTATTTGCTGAAATCTTTTGGTTACGATGTCTTGAAGGATTGAAATCCACACATGTTATCCAAATAATTCATTTTAGCTCCTTTTTCCATTGTGCAACTATAACCATGTATAACCATGTAGTAAAATCAATCTATTTTTAATGTTATCTTCTCTGTATCCACATTTGGGCAGCAAGCATAATTAACATCAAATTGACCAAAAGGTAGGAAGTGCTGTGTGATGATTATATGCCAGCTTTTCTATTGTTGTTACTGTAGATTTGCTGTGATGGCCTGCTGCTGGGCTTTAGATCCGGAGGAGAGGCCCAAGTTTCAGCAGCTGGTCCAGTGTCTCACCGAGTTCCATGCCGCCCTGGGAGCCTATGTCTGACTTCACACAGTCCATCGCATCAGAAGATGGCTGCCATGGATGCTTCGCATGTAACGCAGTGCCAGCAGAAGCATACTTGTCTTCCAGAACACCGTGCCTTAGAAATGCTTTAGAGTCAGAACTTTTTAAAGAGAAACTTAAAAATGTGGGATATTTTCTCTAAATATCACTTTTATTAGGTTAAACTGAAAGAGTTTTGTAAATTTTTTTGGCCAAAACTTTTTTTAAAGAACAATTACTTTGAACTAGGAGTGCATTCTTACAAAATAAACAATTTTTAAAAGATTATTTAGATACAAATATTTGGAATAGTTTAGTGCCAACTGCTTTTTATGTCTTTACTTCATTGAGGTAACGTAGGTGACTCACCTTTAAAGTTGATTTAATATTTTTATCACTACTTTTGGGAACGGTTTGTCTTCAAGATACAGAACTTTTCTTCAGAAAGGAAAAAACATCTTAATGATGATTTTCATTTGGGGGGGAAGGTAATTCGAGGAAGAAAATCTAGAAGAAAAGGGCATTTTTAAAAGTGCTTATGAGAAACAAACTGACCTTAACCTGAAAAATTGTTTCTTTTGGTTTAGAGAAAATGAGTTCTGCTTTCTAAGAGGAGCAGGCCCTGCGTTCATCACATCTTTAAAAAAAAAAAATTGTTTTTAGAAATTAGCTTTCCTGTGAGCCAGAAGAGGGTAAGGTTAGTAGGAAGCAATGGAAACTTTATTTATTTTTATTCTCTGGGAAAAGAGACAGTGCAGTTCCAGAAAGTGAAATCATGTTTCTAAGGTTAAGATTCCCTTTTATTGCACCTAGAATAGTGCTATGCACAGAGTGGGTGCTTGAGTTTGTTGTGGGGTTTTTGTTTTTGTTTTTTAAATTTGTAAAATGGTCATTTGTGTGCTTATCTTCAAGGCTGGCTTAAGTGTAAAATTGTTTTATAAAACATTTGAAAAATTAAAGGATTTGTTTTATAGTATAACAATGTTGAAAATATTTTTGGTGTTTCTTTATAGGTTAAACAGGTGACATTCTATAAAAGAATTACTGCTTAGAGTAAAAGAGTGACTACAGAACATAGGAAGCTCTGACCAGCACTTGTGGAATGAGGGAGGATACAACACAGCATAAACCCAAAGGGGTTCAGACTATTTGAATGGATGTGGTTGGACCAATGCATGAGAGAAGTCACTGGCTGAATCAGACTGGAGCTGCTATGGAGTTGCTTAGTCTGGGGAGCAGATGGTGGACATTTGGTGCCCTGAGTGTTGAGGTCATCTGCGCAGCCCGAGAGCAGGCTTGTCTAAGGAGTCCCAGCAGGCCACTGAGCATAAGCCATGTGCAAGCCCATTTGAGAGAGCCTGGGTATCTGCACCAGCAGGACATCAGTCTTCTTAGAAGGGCTGTCAGAAAGGCTATTTCTATTAAAAGAAGTTAAACATTTACTTTGTAATATATCATATGAATTTATTAGACTGTATTTCCATTCATGGGAGGTTCACATTTGACCTGACACTAATTTATGTACTCTGCATCTAAAGAACACTTAAGAAGTTGTCTGTTTAACTCAAGAGAAGAAGATACTGTGCTAGAGACTATGATGGACTTAAGAAGGAACCGGACAGGGGTCCTGACTACAGAAAAGCACCAGAGTTAGTATCTTTAACAACAACAACAAAAAGTTCCTCTAGGGCTGGGAATGAGGCTTAGTGGTAGAGTGCTTGATGAGCAAAAGCAGCTCAGGGACAGTGCCCCAGCCCTGAGTTGAAGCACCAGGACTGGCACACGCACGCGCACACACACACACAAATTTCCTCTAGCCCCAACTTGTGTCTAGCCAGAATGGCTTTGATCTGACTAATGTCATCCTCAGGAAGTACCATGCTCAGTAACATGTGTTTTGAGTTTTGTGTTGGAATTTCTAGGCTGTGTTCCTCTGGCCTCTGCCCCATTCCCATCCCCAAATGACTTCACTGAAAGGTGAGGGGCAGCTTTGCTTAACTTGACAGGAATTCTAGGTCAGCTTGGCAGAATTGTCTGGTGGTAAGTGCTCCCTATTGGCCTTCTCACTGCTTCTGGGAAAGCAGGAAAAGGAAGAAAGGAGCCTGGGCTGCCAGACACTGTGGAGACCTGGATTGGCTTCATACCAAGGGGTTTTCCCTGCTCCACCTTTGCTGGCCACTCCAGACCTCTTCACATTCCTCAGCTTGCTCTGTTGCCAGCCTCAGCCTCCTTCTTGTATGTTATATTGCCCACTAGAAGGACCTTAGCTCCCTTCCCACAGGATGTGACACTACAAGTATATTTAAACAATGTAAGATTTAGAAGCAGATATAAATATTAGTTTTTCCATAGCTACTTTGCATAGCATTGTTTTAAAGATGAAAAGATTGTAACCAAACTCTTTTACTAGTTTAGGAAATAGGAGTAGGTACCACTTCCCACACAAAGGGAAAATAAGGTCTTTCTCAAGTTGTTTTATAGAAGTGGGTATGCTTTTTTAGAAAGAGATTTATTTAATAACGACTAGCATTTTAATAATAAATACCTGTCAAATGAGTACACTTTGATTTTATTTACTTCATTCTTTTAGATTCACGGACAGATTATTATTATTTGGAGCATAGTATTCAAGGCAGAAAAAGTGGCAGGAGGTAAGATTCCAGAGGGAAATGGCCCATGTATCATGAGGGCCCCATGTTAAGAAGTTTAGACTTTGGGCCGGGTGCGGTGACTCATGCCTGTAATCACAGCTACTCAGGAGGCTGAGATCTGAGGATCAAGGTTCAAAGCCAGCCTGGGCACAAAAGGATCTGAGACTCTTCTCTCCAATTAACCTCTAGAAAACGGGAAGTGGGGCTTGGCTCAAAGGTGGTAGGCATGAGCTGAAGAGCTCAGGGACAATGCCCAGGCCCAGGGGTAGGGTGCTAGCCTTGAGCTAAAGAGCTCAGGGACAGCGCCTAGGCTGAATTCAAGTCCCATGACCCACCAAAAAAAAAAAAAATACTCTGTTGTGGAGGTGGTAAGTTGATAAAAAGGCTTCCATTGGGTGGAGATGTTGGGCACGTTCGTTTTAGCAATGACAGTGGTAAATTACTGTTGCTCATGTAATTGTGACAATACTCCTGTGGACTTAGCTTCCCATTTATATCCTAGACAGGGCACACAAATAGTACACAGTTGAAGTGTGGTCATAAGTCATTGGTCTGAATGCCTACCTTGCAAGAATAGGCAGGAAGAGCTGGCAGTGTCTCTTACTGGTAAAGTATAGCCTTGAGCACAGAGAGGCGTAGGGACAGAGCCCAGGCCCTGAGTTGAAGCCCAAGACTGGCCAAAAACAAAACAAAAACAGGCAGGATATTTTAGTAAACTCTATTTGTTAGTCTCAGTATTTCTGATGATGCAAGAATGGTACCTTTAATTGGGAGTGAGAGGTTGATTTGCAGCTTATAAGCCTCATTAAGAGTTGGAAGCCCGGGCCGGGAGTTTGGCCTAGTGGTTAAAGTGCTTGTCTAGCATGCATGAAGACCCGGGTTCGATTCCTTGGCACCACATACATAGAAAAAAGCCGGAAGTGGTGCTGAGGCTCAAGTGGTAGAGCTCTAGCCTTGAGAAAGTCCAAGGACAGTGCTCAGGCCCTGACTCAAGCCCAGGACTGGCAAAAAAAAAAAAAAAAAAAAAGAGTTGGAAGCCTATACTGAGGGAGACTTGAAAGGAAGTTGACCAAAACAAGGGAAAGTAAAACTCATTGTGGTTGGCCACAAGGTACTGCCCTGGTTGGTTATGATATTTTTCTCTGTAAATCTGGTTGGAGTGGAATCGGCTGTAACAAATAGATTAAAGGAATGTTTGCTTCTTTCTCATATTGCAGTCCAAAGGAAGGAGGGTTGCATAGGCTATTCATCTCCATCACAAGTTTCTTGAGGCTGGAAGTGACTGACAGATTACTCACGGATGATCTGAAAGCCACGATACCCACTAGAGATTTTATGCAGGGCTGGGGACTACTTAGACTCTGTCATTCCACTTGTTCCAAGCAGTAAACGTTTTCGGTCCTCTGAGAAATGAAAGTGTAATGGTCAGATCCATGTTGGCATCAGAACATCTAGTTAGCGTTCTGGGTGAAGGGGCTAAGGTCCTGTGGAAGCTGATTCACATAGTAAGAAACACACTCTGTCTTTGAGCCCACAGCCCTAGCCAAGTGTTCTAAAGTAACGTACACTTAATCAGAACACCAAGAACACCTCCATTATGACACTTAATTATTATTTAGGATGGATTACAAGGGTTTATGGAGGTGGAGAGCTTGGTGCCTTCTAGCTGTCCCTAGGCACCTCTACGGCTGTACCTTTGCATGATGAGCGTGACTGTCACAGCTACTACACTGACAGTGGTAGTCAACCATGGACGATGGTGGTGGAGGCCTGTGACCTGGGAGGAGACCTAACAGGCCTCTTACCCTGACTCCTTGGCTGGCTCTTGGGTCCTGGACAAACCCTATGACCTAGTTGTCCATGTTTAGAGAAGGTAAGTGCCTCCTTACTTGGATTATTGATAGGATTCCATCAGTAATTCTATCAGCCTTATCAGTAGGATTGATGTTGATTTGACAGTCCCTGAAAGTAGCCCAAGAACCTAGTCATGTGACATGTCCCAAATGATAGGAAGGTAGACTCTCAAGGCATCCTCTTTATCCAGACTCAAAAAAGTGGGCTCCACATAATAAAATTTGTATTTGTTAATGTAGTCTGCCTCCAGAATCTGAACAAAATCCAATGCCTAAATAAAAAGAATGGTTGGGGTAGGACTGTGGGCATGCAATTAGGCCAGTCCAGGAACGGGGATGGACGGGCCTTGGTAAACCATAAAACCTCATAAGCATGTTGCCTGACAGTTTTCATTGCTGCAACCCAGAAGAGAAGGTATGAGAGTGAGAAGCAGTCTTGCCTAAGAGGTGAAAGTTGTGCCCAGATGGGCAGATCAGTGGAGTATCGAAGGGCAGAGTGGCCAGCCCCTACAGGCGGCCTGGTAAGGATGTTACCAAACCTGCCAGTCCTTATCCCTGGACCCTGCTCTGACCACTGCAGCTATGGGAGAAGCAGCTTGACTCCAGTTGTTCCAGGAAAGCTGGCCTTGTGGAACTGGGCCCAGACAGGTTCTGGCTTCTCCCTTAGCCCTGTAGGTTAGTAAATCTATGATTCATGGCTGGACATTTAAAAGGCAATTGGTATTCTTGTTTCTTCCCCAGGCAAGTGCCTGAGAATCCAATGCAAAGGCTTCAAGAACCTTCTGTAAGCCTCCTGGCTGTGATAGTTGATTTCCTGGCCCAAGGAACTGCAGATTGGATAGTTATGGGTCATGCAGGTAGAGGCAACTTAAAGCGATGGGTGCCAAGGAAGGGAGCCAAGAAGAGTCAGCCTGAGGGAGGAGAAGTGTCTTCAGGGATTGATTGGATGAAGGAGGGGAGAAGATAGCACCGGAAAACCTTTCCACTGATCCTCACTTGCCTAGAGGGTTTTCATAGTGACTTTGACTTAATTACACATCAAATCCCACTTTCATGTTCTTCCAGCACTTTCCAGAATCAGCCTTGCAATGAACATCTTGCTCCTTTCCTGGGAATTAAGTTAATTATTCTGTTCTCTGTCCCTTGGCTTTAGCAGGGTAGTACAGTTCTCTCTAGGCCTCTGACCCAGCTTTTGTGTCCTTGATGGACCTAATTGCATTCTCTTTTCCAGAGGTTAAGACTCCACATCATCACTGTTATCACAGTCAGGACCACCAACTACCTGCCCTCGAAACCAATATTATTGGCTGTTCTGGCAAGATACTGCATGGATGATACACATTCAGGAAAGATCTACCCAGTGTACAAGTAGAAATAAACATTCCAAAATATTCTAGGTCTTGAAGAAATAGGAAAATATTTTGAGCTGGGTGCTGATGGCTCATGCCTGTAATCCTAGCTACTCAGGAGGTTGAAACCTGGGCGTCTTGGTTCAAAGCCAGCCCAGGCAGGAAAGTCCCTGAGACTTATCTCTAGTGAATTGCCAAAAAAAAAAAAAAAACCAAACAAAAGTAGAACTGTGGATCATTTGGTAAAATGCTAGTCTGGAGTATAAACACTCAGATAGGGACAGCTCTCAGGCCCTGAGCTCAAGGCCCAGGACTGGTATAGAAAAAAAAAATTTTTTTTGAAGGACTGAATAAGATAAAAATGGAATCTTTCAAAGATTTAAGCAGCAAAGACTTAATAATAACACTTATCAATTGACCAAAGATTCATGACAAAAAATGTTTAGATTTGGCCTTTTTGTTCAAGCTACATAGGAAGGGATGAGGATGAGAAAGCAAATTTATGAGATTTAAGTTCTAAGACCAGGAAATAACTTTAGTTTATGATTAATACCTGGAACTGAAAGCAAATAGATTAGCAACACTGTGTGTGTGTGTGAAGGAATTAATTTTTACAAGTTGCCACAAGCCTGGACAAAGAAAAAAAAAATACGACTTTGTTAAAGACAAAACCATCGTCAGAGTGACGATGGTGATGATGTGAGAAGAGAGGCAGGACCACACATTCCTTCAAGCACAGAACGTTTCAGGATCTTATCTGTCAGCTGCCAAGGTGTTTGCAGAGGGTTCCAAGGAAATGGGTAACTCACCAGGGACTGAACATGTTGACTCCCCACACAGCCTTTGACTCATAAAATGTTGGGATATACATGTCTACTTGAATGACTAATAGGAATTTTCAAGCTTGTATCACAAGGTGAACACTTGAGACTTCCAGTGTGGAACAAGATGGATTAATGGGCCAGGTTTACCTCCAGCAAAGCAGCTTAACACTGGACAAATACATGGAATGAGAATGTTCAGGCATAGGATGTTAGAAAATAAATGAGGCCAATCCCAAAAAATGGGAAGTCAGTGGAGCGAGCCCATCATGACCCACTTAATCTTGAAGGGGAACCTGGGGAGTGCTGAAAAGTCTCTTGGAATTAATCAGATGAAATTGGGAAGCCAAAGAGGTCAGAATTTGCACCAGAAACATCAGAAGTTATAGAAAGAAAAGTCCAAAAGTCTGCTGAAGGTCCCTCAAATATTCAGCAGAGCAATGATGAGTGCATATGTAAGAAAATTTCACAAGGCAGTCGTATCATCTAGAAAGAGCCTGAGGGGAAATCTTTATAGTGCACACAAGGATTATCAGGTAAAAAAGAAGGATACAGGAGTGTTTGCCACCACCATGGGGAAAAATGAGCCTCAGACTAAATGCTACTCTGGTTCTATATAACCAAGTTTAGAAGCATATCTTAAAAGAAACTGGCTGTATGTGACTTAATTATGTTTTACACAGAAGAATTAAGAATGCATACAGGAATGCAAAAACACTGCCTACCAAGGTAAAATTTAAATGGTGACACATACTGATGATAATGTGTGAAGAGCAAGAGAAAGAAATCCACAATGAAGAGAAAAATCAAATCCCTAGGAACTGACTCAGAACCTACATAAATGATGGAATCAGAAGACAGAAACTTCAGTTATTAGAACAATAATTTATGTCTTAGGAAGATAGAAATATACAGAAACTCAAATTGAATTTTTAGACATGAAATTTACCATATCTGAGATCGGATGTTAAAAATGGCAGGTTGTTTTGCAGAGAGAATGTTAATGATTTGAAGAGAGTGATGAAAGCTATTCAGAATGAACTGCAAAAAAAGGGGAAAACACTCCAAAACCTAATATTAAAATAAGAGAATGAGTTGTGGACAGCTTCATGCCCCTAATACCTATGCAAGAGTCCCTGAATAAGGACAAAAATTCTAATAGACCAAGCTCTACATGATTTCTCTCTCTCTCCCTCTCTCTCCCCCTCTCTCTCCCTCTCCCCCTCTCTCTCTCTCTCTCTCTCTCTCTCTCTCTCTCTCTCTCTCTCTCTCTCTCTCTCTCTCACCAGTCATTGGACTCTAGGCCTGGTCACTGTACTTGAGCTCTTCAGCTCAAGGTTACCCCCCTATACCTTAAGACACAGTGCCAGTTTTGGTTTCCTAATGGTTAATTGAAAATAAGAGTCTCACAGTCTTTAGTGTTCCATCTGGCTTTGAACTGCAATCCTCAGATCTCAGCTTCCTGAGTAGCTAAGATTACAAGCGTGAGCCACTGGCACCTGGCTTAATGTAGTATCTGCTGTACAAAACATTGTACAGAAGGAATTGCATGATTATAATTTTGTACATGAATATAATGTATTTTGATCATATCTACTCCCCCTATTCTCTCCTGCCCCTCCATGCTTCCTTCTACTTTCATGTATAAAAGAGAATTTCTAGAACATAAATTAATACAATATAGCATAAAGTCTTATGGAGAAATAAAATGCACAAGAACAGAATCATAGTTGCCTGGAGAGGAAGAAAGGTGAGACATGATTATAAAGTTCTCACTGTATATGAAGTGGTATACCAACAATGAAAAACATGTTGTGACAAATCTGTGGGTGCTATACATTCCTCAGAATCCCTTATACATTGACCAAGAGATTCTTGAGAATAGGTGAAAAGTTTTAAGCTGATTCAAAAGAAAGTAAAAAATGTGTGTGGGGGGGTGGAGATACAGAAGTAATGGCAGATGAAATTTTGGCATTGTTTGTTAAGACAAGATAATCTGTCCAATACAGAATAAGGAAGTAGGTGGACACATGGGATGGGTACCTTGTCGGTGGCTAGGTGGATAGGTAGAAGGGATACAAGATGGCTGATGAGTAGGTTGTCAGTTGAGTGAGTCTTCTTGTCCTTGAGTCTCAAGTTCTAAAGCTTCAGGCCCTGGTTCTTTTTCTTTTTTTTTTTTTTTCTTTTGCCACTCCTGGGCTTGAGTTCAGGGCTTGAGCTCATGGCCTGAGCACTGTCCTTGAGTTTTCTCAAGACTAGAGCTCTACCACTTGAGCCACAGCATCACTTCTGGCTTTTTTCTATTTATATGGTACCAAGGAATCGAACCCGGGTCTTTGTGCATGCTAGGCAAGCCTTCTACCACTAGGCCAAACTCCCAGCCAGGCCCTGGTTCTTGATCCCTTATTTTCTACCTGTCTAGATCTTTGACCATTCTGGTCTAGTTTCCTCCCTAAAGAGTATCTATAAGGAGCTGTGTAGGATTTGGAGCTTGACCAGCATGCATGAAACCCTGGGTTCGATTCCTCAGTACCACATACACAGAAAAAGCTGGAAGTGGTGCTGTGGCTCAAGTGGTAGAGCACTAGTCTTGAGAAAGCCCAAGGACATTGCCCAGGCCCTGAGTTCAAGCCCCAGGAATGGCAACAAAAAAGGATCTATGTAATGAAGGCTGGATAAAAATTAGGCACATGAAAAGGGAGTAGATGATGTTTCAGGAAGAGATGGGGCCATGAATAAGGATAGATGGATGGATAGATACATGCATACAAACATAGATAAAATAGGCACATGGAAAGGGAGTAGATGTTATTTCAGGGAGAGATGGGAACATTAATAACACACATATGTATATGTATATATGTATGTTGTTCCAGAAAATGATAGGCTATCTACTAGGACAGGGTAAACATGTAGAATCTGGGAGCCCTGGAAGCAGAAAATTGCACAACTACCCCTAGTAAAATTGCTGTAATAACAGCTTGACTGTTAGCTTACTGAGCACTCACCACGTTCCAGGAGCTATGCTGGAGGGTTATTTATTTTGTAACTGCCTTCTGAGGTTGGTGTTAGTATCCCCACATTATAGGTAGATAGGTTGGGAAGAAGAAGTCAGTCCATATGGCCACAGCCACATGATGAGTGATTGTCTCAGCTGGAATTTAAACCACTTTGGTGACCTCTACCGCCAGAGGAGAGAAAAGAAAAAAGAGGAGGGAAGTGTCAGTGTCTTACTCCTGTCAAGGGTCTGAGATCTGTGGATTGTGATTCAGAGTCTCTGAAATCCAGGAAATTCCATTTATCTCCAGTTAACTAGCAAAAAGCTAGACGTGGAGGTGTAGTTCAAGTGGTAGAATGACAGCCTGGAGTAATAAAGCTAAGAGACAGCAGATACGCCCTATTTCTTAATCTGACCAACTGGGTCTATTGATGTTTTCTAATTTCACCATCTGTGACTTTTTCTACATTTACTTAAAATTGATTCCATTATTTGCTTATTCTCTTCTTTTTTAAACAGTGTATTATTTAATCATCTTAAATAACCACAAAAGCCAAAACAGGCACACATCATGTTTGGAGAATCACAAGATGAAGTGATCAGTGTATGTTAATATCCCTTGGCTGTTTCTGCTCATCTGGGAAGCAGCTCTCTTCATGGTAGAACAGCTCCATGTGTTTTCCTCAGGTGTCCACCAATCAAGATGGCACCAGAGTAAGTCTTACTGCTGCAGAAGTAGCCAGAGTCTAGTTGTAGAGTCATTTCAATTTAAATACTTTCATGAACAGCTTCCCTTCACCAACAGTCAATAGTCAACTTGACTGGTTGTCAGAGTTCTACTTAGGGTGTCCATGTTCTCAAGAAAGAAACCTATCAAAAGGTAGATCTGTGTTTTGGGATCTCTGGCTTATTCTTCTAAAAAGAAAGCATCATGTATCCTATGGTGGCTGGAAATGCAGACATCAATACCAAGTGCCCACACCAATATAACCAAGAAGAAACAAAAAAAACAGATGTATGTCACATGATTATCAGCCATAGGATTTTTACCCTCTCTTTAATGCTAATAATTTTCAAAAAGTTAATTAAAAGCAGACCACCTACTTAAGTATGGGCATGGAACAAAACATTCCCAAATGTTGTTTAGGAACAAAATGCCCACAACCTTTAGAAAGCCAACTTTGCTTCTATAGAATTAATTCCTTCTAGGATTCATGTGCTACTTAATTCTGTCAAGTGTATAATTACTATGTATTCATTAGACAGTTTAGTTAACAAATCCAGAAATTGTACTGTTTTTGCTTTTTCAAATCTACTTCACTATGGAAAAATGTAAACATGAGTAAATAGTAAAGCAAATCTCCAGTATGTCCATGACCAGCTTTAATAATTGTTAACATATGACCGGTCTTTTCATCTCCAGCTCCTTCTCTTATGCATTCCCTAGCTGCTGGCCATTGGATTATTATAAAGCAATTCCATACTTGTGTTGTTTTTATCTGTGAAAATTTTTCAGTATTTCTAGAAAAGAAGGATTTTCCTCAAAAAGCAGAGTCACATGCTATTGTAGCACCTAAAAGTGAACTATCATTTCATATTGTTGTTAAAGATCCTACCATGTCCTATAGTTGGCTTTTTAGGGATGATTTGTTAAAATCAGACCCTAAGTTAATTAGATCGAGTGATTGGTCATGGGGCTTGAATTCTGGGCCTGGGAACTGTCCCTGAGCTCTTCAGCTCAAGGCTACCCCCAACCCTTGAGCCAAGCCCCAATTCCTTCCTGTTTTCTAGAGGTTAATTGGAAATAAGAGTCTCAGGTCCTTTTGTGCTCAGCTTTGAACCTTGATCCTTATCTCAGCCTCCTGAGTAGCTAGGATTACAGGCGTGTGCCACCATGCCTGGCCAAAACCATCCTTCCATAACAAAAGAGAGAAGGACCACAGCAGGCCAGAGCAAAACCAGAAGGCCTCAAATAATCCAGTAGGGGAGGATGATGCCTCGGCTTGGCAGCCCGCCAGGTGGTGAGAAGACGTCCCATTTTGAAGATTCTGAAGGAGGAGCCAGCAGAATGTGCTGGTAGGTGACAGAAGACAGGCATCAGTGGAACCCCCAGGCTTTTGTTGTAAAGCATCTGAAGTGAAGGTGGAGAAGGCTGTGGTGGGTGCAGATTGCTGTAGTGGGAGCAGGTTGGGTTTGGTTTTTTCTAGAAGTACCAGGTACTCAGATACCAAGCCTGCAACCTGGCTGTAATAAAACAACCCTTCTGTATCACTGGCATCAGTTTCCTCTTCACCACATTTTCATGGTGGTAGAGGCAAAGTCTTGACTATCTGTGTGTGTGTGTGTGTATATCTGTGTGTACTGGGGTTGAACTCAGGTCCTGTGTGCTAGAGCTTTTTCGCTCAAAGAAGGCATTTTACCACTTGAGCTACTGAGCTTCTGGCTTTTTGGTGGTTAATTGGAAATAAGAGTCTCACAGACTTTGCTGCGTAGGCTAGCTTCATACCTGGATCCACAGATCTCAGCCTCCTAAGTAGCTACGATTGCAAACATAAGCCACCACCACCAGCGAAGTCTTGGTCATCTTATAGAACCAAGACTGCTCTCCAGAGTCTTGAATCTACTGAATGGAAGGTGGCTTTCAGCCACTCTGTGACAACTTGACCTTTTCAGCCAGCCCCTGCTAGGTGGTGAATTTGCTCAGTGAGGACTTTGTAATCAACAGGCCATCCTGTGCAGAAAAACAGGACATCAGAACCATTCCCAGCACAGTTAGAAATGGGAACCTTCCATAGTAAGAAACAGTCCTGTGGAGCGCTGGAGCCCGCTGGAGTACAAACAGCACTGTTTCCCTGAAAAAGAGGCATCCCTCTTCCCTTCGCCCTCCTTCACAACTTCTTCAAGCCATAGCGGTACAATCCATTTTTTCCCTGGGAAAAGGGGTAGTGGTATAAAGTTGGGAAGGAGGAGTCTCCTTACGTTTCAGAGTCTCTGGGTGTTATTGTTTCACTCTTTGTTTTAGGCATTTATGGAGGTGGGGAGGGTGTTGCCATGCTGACTCCTTTGAGAACCCGTTAGAGCTCTGGATTAGGAAGGGAAACAAGGACCCACTGGTTAGGAAGCAAAAGGGTGTCCTTCAATCTACAGGTAACTTGACTTGGTAAGAATACAATAATGGTGGAGTCTAGAGCTCATGGAAGGCTTACTGTGTCTGGCACATTCTAAGCAGTTTATGTGGACTGTACTGTCTCATCCTCTTGACTGGCCAAGGAGGTAGATGGTCTTAGTTGCCCTCTTACACTAGAGGAAACCCAGAGACTGGCAGTGTATCTGTGGCTGCACATTCTGGGGAAGATAGAATAACATGAGACCCTCCGTGGTGGGAGCTGCTGTTTTTCCAGAGGAAGACTCAGACCATGATCTTCCTACTACAGCTTCCAAAGTAGCTGACATTATAGGGGTGAGCCACTGTACCTGCCTAATAATGCTTTTTTTGTGCTTTTTTTTTCTTTCTTCCTTCATCAATCCTCTGAACATCCTGGGACTACCTAATTCCATAGAAGATGTCTTCTAAGATCTTCACAAGACCCCAAACACCATGGATCAGGTTAATATGTTGGTAGTTCTCGATGTACTGAAATTGTGCATGTAACACATTTGAGAGGATGGCTTGTTTCTATTATAATTTTGAGGAGTTTAAAACATTCAAACCAGATGTTGGCAGGTTCCCTAGATCCCTTCGGGAGTCAACTTGGAGCTAGTGGTACTGGCTTGGATTTGACTCTAGTCACAGGTTGCGGTGGGAAGGGAGGTTATCAGAGGCCTGCCTGCAGTCCTTAAGATGACAAGGCTGTCAGATAGAGGCAGAGAGGATGAGGGGTGTAGAGGCCCTGGGAGCCTCTCAATAGAGGCCTTGGAATAAGGAAATAAAGACTGATCCAGGGAATGAGCACAAGGAAGGAGAGGACGCTGGCCGCATGTGATATTGAGAAAGAGCCAATAATCTTGGTGACACAGGGCCAGGAAGTTAAACCCAAAGTAATCATAATGAAAACCATCTTAGGCTTCCAGAAATTCCTGGGAACAGTTCCAAGGCAGAGAATCCCAGCCGGAAGTGCTGCCGGGTTGGAACTGAGGGATAAGGTAGCCAGAGGACAGCGTCTTTCTGGGCCTCCAAGCCGGGCAGAGTTAGGGAAGGCAGCATCCTCCTTCCTGGGGAGCAGCCTGGTTGCAAGGGGGGGGGGGGGGAGAGAGGGAGACTCAGTGCCTGCAAAAACTGCAGCTGGCTTCAATGTTCTTGGAAGCAGTCCTGCACTGGAATCAATTTGTTTTCCCTTCTCTGAAATTGAAAAGCGGATTTCAGGGCTTGCTCCTCAGGAAATCTGCCTAAAATGAGGTGGGACAGCTGACCACAGGCCACCTACCACCAGCCCACTGGGGATTTATAACAGACACAGTGAAACAAGGCAAAGGCCTGGCAGCTGTCTACATACATCTCCTTAGCCTTAGGAGCAGTTCTCAGCAGAGCAGGGGCCTAGGGTGCAGAAATATCACACAAGGACCCCAAACCTTTGTGGAAGAGCATTCTTGTTTTATGACCACTTCCACAGGTCAAGACACTGAGGCTCAATGAGATCACCTTTCCTGGATTTTTTTTTTTTAATTTGGGGGCGGGGGGGGGGGTTGAACTCTGGGCGCAGGTGCTGTCCCTAAGCTCTTCAGATCAACAAGGCTAGCTCTTTACCACTTTGAGACACAGTGCCACTCACTTCCCGTTTTCTGGTGGCTCATTGGCGATAAGAGTCTCACGGACTTTACTGCCTGAGTTGGTTTTGAACTGCAATACTCAGATCTCAGCCTCCTGAATAGCTAGGATGATAGGGCATCAGTGCCCAGCTCCCAGGCTTCTTGACTGAAAGCTCTGTGATCTTTGAAATCTGTCACTTGCTTCAGCTTAATCAGCTGAAGGGAGAGAAACATCAACCCCCCTAACCCCCCACCCAAGAAGCAGGGAGCATACATGCTGTGTGTGTGTGTGTGTGTGTGTGTGTGTGTGTGTGTGTGTGTGTGTGTGTGTGTAGGAGGGCTATTTTCCTTATACTTAAGGCCTTGCCTAGCAGCTTCCCTCACACTCCCTCCCCTTTCCAGCCATGAATGACTTCCCTCTGACGTTCAGGGTGCCTATATGTTCTGTTCCTATACAACCAACTGGATTGTTTCCCCAAACTAACTGGGACATTTCATGAAAGGTGCTTTAGGACAGCCAGCTTCAAGGACTCTAGGCAGGGTCCTGCCCAAGAGGCAGTGAGCACCAGTACTATCTTGGCCAGGTGACTATGGTTGACCCTGGCCTCGGGAACCTTTCTCTCCACGTTAGGGAAGGATACTGGAGAGGGTGGGGAAGGCTCTAGGGAGAGACACAGCCCTTTAGAACTCTCCTGAGGGAGGTGGATTGCCCTGCCCTGCCCTGCCCTGGGCTTCACATGCCCGAGGCTTCTGCATGACTTGGGTGCTGGAAAGAATGGATCTTGGTTCCTGAACTTTGCAGAAGGCAGAGGTCAACACATTTCATGGCTTGTCCTTTCCGCCTTAGGTCAAATGCAACAGATGCAAGGTCCAGTCCTCTTCCTGTCCCCAGGCTGTCCTGGAAATGGGCTGGGTGGGGTGGTAGCCCCTCTGCGACAGGCAGAGCTTATTCAGCTGCTTGGCCTCTGCTGAGAGAGGACCTGCACACACACTGCTGGATCCTGCTGGTTACCCAGCTCCCAGTTTCCTGGGCAGTTGGGTGATGCCTGTTTCTCTGTTGTGGCCCAAGACTCACATATTGGGAACTGCATTCCTTAGAAGCATCCTCAAACATCCCTTCCTGGAATCCCTCAAGGAAAAAAGGCCATCTGTATTCCTCACACGTCTTTCTTTTGCTTGGAAGGTTCTCCCTTCTGTCATCTCCTTGCCAACTTCCAGTCATCTTTCATCTCTGATTTATCCTGGTCCCCAGGAGGCCTTGTCCTTCTGATCTAGATCCTGGACTTATGAGCCTGCCTTCTCTTCCCTAGAGTCCTGTCTTCTCATCTGGAGAGTAGGGATGAGATATAACTTGTGGAGCTATTGAGAGGTTGTCTAAGGGAAGGTTCTTGAGGGGTATTATTGAATTGAATGGCATTTTGCATCTCCCTACTGTGCAGAATTTCAGGCCAAAGGTGAGTTGATGGTCCCTGAGAGTGGAAACTCCCTCCACTTGATGGTAAAGGATTGCCAGAATTCATGGTCCCTGGTGTGGTTGGGTCAGAGAAGGAAGCAGGAAGCAATCCATCTTATCCCTGAGATTCTTCAAATGGGTATAAAAGAGTTACCACAGTCCAGGCTCTGTGCAGGCATTGGGAAGACCTATCTCCTTCCCCAAGGTGCAGAGTTATAAGCTTTCTAGATGGACAGCCCCTCATATTAAAAGCTCAAGCTGTCTTCTCCAGTGTCTGTCCAAGACACTGGCTTTTAGTTCCACTTATTGTGTCTCCAGCACAAGCTCTTTCTGGAACTCCAGACTCTCCGGGTCAGCTACCATCAATTCCCATCTGACATGGGCAGCTACCCAACAGGTCCTTCAGGATCCACACACTAGCTTGGGATGTTCTCTTAAAAACCAGCCTTCCAGAGCTGGGAGTTTGGCCTGGTGGTAGAGTGCTTGCCTAGCATGCACGAAGACCTGGTTTGATTCCTTGGTACCACATACATAGAAAAAAGAAAAAAGCCAGAAGTGGTGCTGAGGCTCAAGTAGTAGAGCTCTATCCTTGAGAAAGTTCAAGGACAGTGCTCAGGCCCTGAGCTCAAGCATAGGACTGGCAAAAAAAAAAAAAAAAAAAAAAAAAACAGCCTTTCAGTGGTTCTGGCCAAAATCCTGGAGTCATCCAGATCCTCCTTTTTCTCACAGTTCACACCCAAATCTATCAACTCACTTCCTTCAGCACCACGTAAAAATATGTGCAGAGACTGATTCATAGAGCAGGAAGTGGCGCCTAAAGTGTGGGCTAGGGAGGGTGACTAAAGGACTCGAGGAAATTTTGGTGAATGATGGAAAATCTAAGTACGTCGATGGTAGAAATAGTTGATGAGGGAGAGGAGGACAAGAAGGCCTGAGCTCATCAAATCATGCATTTTCTGTATTGTTTAACACAGGGACAACTACATCTCAGTAAAGCGTTGGCGGTGTGGTATTGAAATCAGATGTTCCTAGTAGCCTGTGTGGGATTCTGGGCAAGTCCTTGCCTTGTCTTAGCCTCAGCTTTCTCATCTGGAAAATGAGGGTCTCTAAAGGACCTTCCAGCTGGCATCGTCTTCAATCTTCTAGAAAGGCGGTGTGGTGGTTCAGGGTGGCTTCCACCACGAGGTGGTGCACGGAGTATCCGTGTGTGACTCAAGTTTATTCCAGGACATCTCTGACCCCAGCTCAACTCATCAGCTCTTCCTGTAAAAGTGGCTCAGACCCAAGTTCGAGGGAGTGGAGAGTGGGGTGCCTGGAAATAGAGTCAAAGCAGGCAGGAAAGATAAGGAAGTGGAGAGAGTCCATGACTCCATACTGCATGAGATTCTCTTTAGACTCAGAAAGCTGGGAAGAAGCAAAGCTTAAGGTTTGACAGATGAGGAAACTGAGGTCCAGGCAGGCCACTTTTCAAGTAACACTGATCTGGAAACCAGGAAATTTGGTACAGGAACCCAGGTTGTTGGACTCTTGAAGTCCTTGACTTACTAGCATTGAGTATCACAATTTGCCCCCTCCTTATTCCTTATCACCCTCATTTCCTTTTTCTAAAACATTTTGACTTCATAATGTGTATTATAATGTACTGATTTGTTATATATGTGTATGTATGTGTGTTGTGCCTGTGTTCTCCTCTTGTAGACTACACATTCCATAAGGCCAATGATCAGTGTGTGTGTGTGTGTGTGTGTGTGTGTGTGTTGTAAACCAAAGACTCCTGATAATCTAGAACAACATAAAGCAAGGAGTTTGAGTGTATGACTTGGTTGAAGTTCAGTACTCTTCAATGAACTGGCTCACACCAGTAATCCTAACCACTCAGGAGGCTGGGATCTGAGGATCATGGTTTAAAGCCAGCCTGGACAGCAAAATCCATGAGACTCTCATCTCCAATGAACCACCAAAAAACTGGATGTAGAGCTATGGCTCAATGTAGTAGAGTACTAGCCTTAAGCAAAAGAGCTCAGGGATATCTCTCAGGACCTGAGAGGCTAAGAAATGAAGATGGTGGTTCAAAGCCAGCACAGGCAGGAAGGTCTGTGAGATTCTTATCTACAGATTGGCACAAAGCCACAAGTGGAGCTATGACTCAAGTGGTAGAATGCTAGCTTGGAGTGAAAAAGCTAAGGAACAAGGTCCAGGTCCTGAATTCAAGCCCTAGTACAGTACACGCATTCACGCACGCATGCACGTGCACGCGCACACACATACACACACACACACACACACACACACACAGAACAGTACTGACAGACTTGATATGTGTATAAAGCTCATAGATGAACTAGCTATGTCCCAACTTTCTTTCCTTCTTGGCGGAAAATGTTCTGTTTCAACACCCAGTGATTTGAAAGACTGTGTAGTTGGAGCAAGGAAGGAGATACATCTCTTTCCACCTCACTCACCTCCTAGCCATGAGGTCCAAGGCCAACTCTATCGTTTCTTGGGACTTCTGTGTTCTCATAGGTGACAAGGGGCAAGAATACTTTCTCTGGTGACTTTGGATGAGTTGTAAGGGTGAAAGTCAGTGTTAACAGGTGAGCATGCTTTGTGAGCAGCTTGAGGTTGTGTCTCCAGATGGGATGGCCCCAAAAGCACTTATTCTATGTAACACTTTTGCTGCTGCGTAAAATTGGAGGGGCTAAATTGTGTCCTTGCCCTGAAGAATGTGACTGTATTTGAAGATGAGATCTTTTTAACCTCACAATCTCTTTGAAGATCCTATCATGGTGGGATCTAATTCTGTATGTCTGGTGTTCTTTTGTGTGCATGTGTGGTATTAAACTCAGGGTTGTGCATTCTCCCTGGGCTTTTTTTGCTCATTGCTGGCATGATACCACTTGAGCTAGGCCTCCAGCCCAGTTTTTAATAGTTAATTGGAGACAGAGTCTCCAATTGGAGTTAGACTTTTTTAAACCTAGACTGGCTTTGAGACTTAATTTCCTCTACCCCACAGTCTGAGAACACTTACACTGAGCACAGGGCTCAGGGAAGCTACTAAGTCTATCCTTAGGAATTATCTCACTGCTAGGTGGCTGATTTAGATTCATTCTGTTCTGAGCTGGGTTTTGATTTAGTCTGAGATACCCTTTGACCTCTCTTAGAACCATTCTTTCCACCTTCCCCTGCCCCCCATGAGATCCCTTTCTACTCCTGAAGTCAACAACAGAGAGAGGTTAAATGTCACAAAAATGAGCCTCATATAGTCATATTGTCAAGACTAGTGAATTTTCTGTAAGTTTCCAAGTTAAGACAATGGGGTGGAAATCATACACAACCTTGATAGAATGGATCTTACTTCTTTTGCATAGTAAGGGGGAAATAGCAACAAAACCACAATATTTTTTCTTACCAAAACAAGGCCACCCACATCTGTTGTCCTGAAAAATTTAGGCTTGCCTGGTATGATTACATTTCAGTCTCTTGTCATGCTCTCACCCTAGAGCATGTGGTCTGAGGCTATCTCCATGTTTGACTCACTCTTAGGTGCTGCTGAACCCAGGCTGCCTGAAATCTACAGTGTCTCTAAGAACCACTCCCCTCCCCATTTCCTGTACCCCTGACAACACACCCTGAGGCCTAGAGGGAGAGAAGGCTGAATTCCAGCCTACCTGCCACCTTGCTCCCAGTGAGTCTTAAGTCAAAGGATCAGCCAGTTTGATCAGCCTGTGTGACAAGCCCAATGGAAATTCACAATCCTATAAAATCAGGGGCTCCTCAGTAGCTGTTGGCATTCAGTGTTTGACACCTACAGGGAATCCTGTGAGACAGACCGAGCTTTGGTAAAAATACCCAGTTCTGATTGTTATCAGTAAAGCATTTTAGACCTTCGCTCCTTCCTTACTATTTGTCCCTACTAAACTGCCCTAAACATGAATGTTTTCTAGCAGAAGCTGAGCAACGCCCAGATGTCAGAGTCCGTGTGACCTCTTAATTTATTTGTGCAAAGGATCAGACTAAAATGGTCTTTCCTGATGGTTCCAAGAACAGATTAGCAGCTTGTGTTTGGGTGGTTTTAAGGTTACAGTGACCTGAAAAATCCATCTTACATCCCTGTCTGTACAACTGGCCCCCAAGAAAGGAGATGATGGAAAGGTTGGCCTGGGTTCTCACTTATCTGAAGAGTCCCTGGAGAATTCTCTGTGCAGAAGACTCTCAGAAGCCCATGTCGGGAGCTCTGCGGGAGAAGAAACCCAGCTGACTAGGGCCTGCCTGTATTTGCTGTGTACGCCATGATGCCTGAGTTCACTGAAAGCCACTGCCAGGGACTTTTTCTTCTTGACTTGCCTCTATGGAGAAGGAAGAATGCATTAAAAAACAAAAATGTTTAGGGAGTTTCCTTTTTGTCACCACACAAATAGCTCCCACCTCCTATTCTTTTTTTCTTTTTTGCAGTTTGATATGTTTGGAAATTAGAATGATGCCCTGGGAATGATAAAAATCCTGACTAATTTTTGAGAAAGTTCAGTTAATGCTTGTTAGATGAATCTTACAGTCAGAATGAGAAATACATTTTGTAAAGATTTTCAATAATGGCATTTAAAACCACACCAGATATTCTGTGGTCCAAAGTCTTCTACATGGATTGTATCCTGATGCTCTGATGCACCTCCGTGAAGGTGGTTAGACATGTGAATTCAGTGGGTGATAGATTCCCTGGCTTTGTCTCTGAGGGGGTTTCCGACCCGCTGGAATCTGACTAAGGGGCAAGGGAATTTGGAGACAGATAAGAAAGAGAAGAAGTTGGTGTCCTGGTCCTGTCCAGAGAAGGAACAGCAGCATACTCTACAGGTAGATGGTAGAAGAGGCTGTGCACCTGGTTTTTTTGTGTGCGTGTGTGTGTGTGTGTGTGTGTGTGTGTGTGTGTGTGAAGTGGCAAGGACATGTGCGTGAGCAAATGTGGGTGTCTACATCCCTGGATATATAGGTTTGTTCAGGGCAAATGTGTAGGTGCAGCAAGCTGGAGGGAGAGGGGTTATATGTAATCTGTGTAGGTTTGCACCTGGGAATTGCTGTGGGTGGGTTTTGGGAGCATAGAGGGTGAGGTATCTCAATTGTGCACACTGAGGGTAGGTACATGAGCACAGGTATGTGATCATGTCTACGGGGTGTATGCCCAAGTGCACATGCAATATCTCTGCGGGGCTGGCATATGAGGCAACAATTCTGCCAGGTATCTCAGCCAGGCTACAATGGGATAGGTGGGGCAGGCCATCTAGCTACAGGTTGCAATGCAGGGTTTAGGGCCTGCTATATCCTGGGAACCAGGGTCATTCAGGAAGCTGTCAAAGCCCAAGGTATGAGGAAGTCCCAAAGGTTCCTTTGGGTTTTCATTAAAGCAGGGCAAGATGACCTTTGCTTCTGCCAGGTGGCTTGCTTGTAGGCTTTTTGTGGCTTTCCTCGAAGAGGGAAGAGAGGTTGGTTTCACTTTTCTTTCCTGCTATTTTCACTTTCAAGATCCCCTGAGGAAACACTAAGAAAGGAGAAGGGACAATAATGCCCTGCTGGGTCCCAATCTCAGGCACCTCTGCAAAGGCCAACAGCAGGTGATCCTGTAGCTTAGAAACTGGCCTTGAGTCCATGCAACTTACCATGACCAACCATCTCAGGAGAGAGCTGGAATGTCCCTGAGCACACCCCCCTCTCTGGGCCCATCTCTCGTTGGTTCTCTTCTGAGACATGGCAGATCTGATCTTGAGCCCCATCGCTGAGGCCAAACCAGTTGTTGGACCTTGTATTAAAGGAGGGCATTGGTGGGTTGGCCAAGAGTAGGTAAAGGAAAGCCACTCAACTCATCTCTTTATAGTCTGTGCCAGACAGCATGCCTCTCTTAGTGTGTCTATCACCTCTGTCTCCGGGCCATCACTGTCTCCCTACTCTCACAGACTCCAACCTACCAGATAGCTCTCACCACTTTTATCTGTCCATCTTACAAGATAGGCTATGTCACCCACTCTGTATGTCCATCTTATAGGATAGGCTATGAGCAAATCTCGCTGAGTTTTTAACCCACATATGCCCACACATGTGCCAAACTCCCCCTTGAGTTTGAGAATGGGTTTGCCCATTGTCCTCCCAAGTCCTGATGGACAATTATAATGGGCCATGAATGCTCTAACAATAACACACACCCCGCATAGGTACTGACTTTTAGGAGTCCCACCTCCACCCCACTAGCCCCCTTTCACCACAGTCTTCAAGGCCACCTTCTTCGCCGACAGTTTGCTGAAGAGCTGTGTCCTCATGAGCATTGGACATAACCTCCAGCTGGAACATTTTTCACATAAAATAATGATCATCTGTATCTCAGTTCTCAGGAGAATTCAGCACATCATGAGACCCTGTCTTTAGCCTTTCTGCCATGAACCACTTGACCTCTACCACTTCAAAGAAAGAATTGTGTACGTGATAGAAAGCAGCTAGACTCAGCTCATTAACCTCAGTCTTCAAACAAGTTGGCTGCTGCTGAAATTCTTCATATGTCTGAGACAAAATGCCAGCATCATGACATCTTACCTGTGGAATCTGCACCTTAGGGGAGTCCTCAAGAGCGGCTTCTCAGTCACCTGGGCAGTCATCCCTTCCCCTCTTTCCACCGCATTTCCCCAACCCCCACCCCAAGGGCTAGGGGCTAAAATACTTAACACTAGTACCTTGAGGGTGGCACAGACCAATCCCTAGCCACCTAGTGTAGGATTATTAGTTTAACAGGGAAAAATTACAGAAGGGGTGGGGCTAGGAGTTTGGCCTAGTGGTAGAGTGCTTGCCTAGCATGCACAAAGACATGGGTTTGATTCCTCGGTACCACATACATAGAAAAAAAAAAAAAAAGCTGGAAATGGTGCTGAGGCTCGAGTGGTAGAGTGCTACCCTTGAGAAAGTCCAAGGACAGTGCTCAGGCCCTGAGCCCAAGCCCAGGACTGGTAAAAATTAAATTAAATTAAATTAAAATTACAGAAGCACTCAATTCAATTTGCATTTCAAATCAACTGTGGAGTTCTCTTTATAAATATAAAGATGCTCCTATTATGGACTTGCTATAGTATTTATGCTGTTATTATATGCTTTTAATCAAAATTTGTTCGTTTTATCTGAAATTCACATTGAACTAGCATCTGACATTTTATCTGGCGGCCCTAACTTGGCACCCGGACCCACTGTTATGCTCCATCAAGCATCAGAAGCTCTGTCAGGAACCTGTAACCATAGTAACAGCTGAGCAATGTCAACATGCCACACTGGAGGGCAGATTCCGGCCTTGCCTGGCTTCTAGAAAGCGTGGTTGGCTTTTTGCACTTCCATTTCTACCATCTCTGGTCATTTTCATTTCTGTTCTTTTCTCATGAATGTAGTTTGGGGATGGAAAAACGTTTAACTTGATGAAGACAGGATGATAAGAATATCTACCTCCTGACATTGCCCCTGAGCAAGGCTGTCTCCATGGACGTCCTTGTGACTGGTTCCCATAGATGGCCAGTGCTGGGCTTCGGTCTAACACTATTCTGGTAAACAATCATCGGTCCATTACATGATGAAGTTTGTTGTTGTTTGTGTGTGTGTGTGTGTGTGTGTGTGTGTGTGTATGCGTGTGTGTGCCAAGTTCCACTTGACTTGGATAGGAAGAGGCTCTGAATGAGAAGACATTGGACAGACCATTCACTCTGTTCTTAGGACTCTACGACAAGAAGGAATCTGAGTCCAGAGAAGCAAAGCTAAGCCTGTAACTTTGAGCCACACAACCAAACCCACCTTTGACTGGATCTCTCACCTTGCTAGCTAGCATGGGGAAAGGACAGTCATCAGCTGGAGCAATACATAGGAATTCTTCTATGGCCCAGGGGCCTGGGTCAGTATCTCCCAAATGGAGAGCCATCTATACTGTGCCTTTTAGGTTCACAAACTACTGTGTTTCTGCAGTTGATCATGAGTTTACCTTGCTGTAAACTGGAAAAACATGACATCAGACTTCATCATTTCTTTTTGTCACAGTAGGCTATAAGCTGAGATGTTTATCATATTGCTTAACCACTTTAAGTCAAATGTGTGACTTAAACTCAGATGTGTCGTAACAGGACTGTGACTTCCTTAAGGAGAAGGCCTGTGCCTGAACTTGAATGACATTCCTTGGAAGTGACACCAAAAACCCAGTGAAGAACGAGGAGAACCAGGCATGAAAAGAACCACAGCTCATCTCAGCTCTTGGCTCTGGGCAAGGTAGGTTTATTCATACGTCTTGATACTCAAGTTAGTCCTTTAAAAATCTATCTTTTGGCTGTCATTAATCACTCCTAGCTGGGCCCCTCCTCCCTACCCTCCCCCACCCTCTTGCCTGGCTCTTCTGCACTGCCCTCCAGGGTGTGGAGAGTGAGGGACACCACTAAAACAATGGAATCTGACAAGGAATGGAGGCATAACAATCAAGGGCTGCCCCTCCCTTGCAGCTTCGTGGGAATAGAAATATCCAGAAATGGGAGAAAGCCCTGGATGCATTGAATATAGAATTGGGTGCCCTGGAAGAGGGGGTGGGTTCAGTGCCAAATGGACCTGAGACCCAGGAAGAGAAATTTTAATTTTACATTATTAAATGACCCTCTGTGGTTGTCTGAAAACCAGTTGCAGCGTTAAGAGGGTTGGTTGTATGACCCAGGACCTGAACCAAAAGAAGAAGGTGGGAGGGTGAGGGGGATGGGGGGAAGAAGAGATGAGGAGGAGGAGGAGGAGGAGGATGGAAAGTACCAAGAAAAAGCAAGCAAAGAAGATTGTGACAGATCTTCTGGAATGGATAGGTCATCCTGGAATGCATTGATTCATTTACCCTGAAATATTTATTAAGTACCTTTAGAGAGCCAGGCCATGATCCCAGCCCCCTGTACCACGGGCTTTATGAAAGTATAGCTGATTTGAGTGATTAAATCAGATCTGGGTCTTAGAAAGGAGGTGAGTATCATTTGATTACAGTATTTACCAAAGAAAATATCAAATATTTTTAGACTTTATCCAGAGAAACCCTATCTCTGCCTCCGCAACTCACATGTTCAAGAGTTGCATTGCTTTCAGCCCTACAAACGATCAACCCCCTTTTTCCTGTCCGGACAGAATCAGATCTTATTGGCTATGGGAGTGAGGAATCAAAGTAAAAGTCACTCCTGGTACAGATAGAAGGCAGAGGAAGGAGCTGGTGGTTCTGAGACCCAGCCTCAGAGAGCGATACGATACTGACGTAGATGTAGAGAATATCTGCAGCTCCTACCTGCAGCAAATGAATTTATTCTGTCTCCTCTCCAAGGCTGGCCTTTTCTCTTGGGTAGACAGCCATTCTTACTTTCAGACATCTGACATCCAGAATGTATGCTCTGCAGAAGACTACAGGGAGGTGCCAGGGAAACAGAGGACATTCACTGACTGTTACTTATCACATGTTTAGTTCTTTGTGGAAGCATGGATTTGTATAGTCAAGGAACTTATGGCTCACACCTGTAATCCTAGCTACTCAGGAGGCTGAGATTTTGAAGATCATGATTCAAAACTAGCCTAGGGCAGAAAAAGTCCAAGGGATTTCATCTCCAATTAGCCAGCAAAATATTGGAGGAAGCATGCTGGTAGAGAACCAGCAGAGCAAACACAAGGCCCTGAGTTCAAATTCTGGTACTGGCAAAAAAAAATTACAAAAAGTAGAAATTGAACATTATGAGGAAACAAAAGGGATACAAATGTAAATTGTGATATTCTCAGGGCACTTGGTGCTAAGTCGCCAGTGGGGTACACACAGCCTCTCACATTTAGCTGATCTGAGCATGGGGTATCTCGATTCTTTCCATACCCTTGTGCAAGTAAGAATCACATTACAGAAAGGACACCGGTGGCTCATGCCTGTGATCCTAACTACTCAGGAGGCTGAGATCTGAGACTTACAGTTTGAGGTTAGCCTGGGCAGAGAACTCCATGGGACTCTTATCTCTAATAAACTCCCCCAAAATTAGAAGCAGATCTGTGGCTCAAGTGGTAGAGCACTAGTCTTGAATGAAACAAGCTCAGAGACAACATCCAAACCCTAGGACTGGCATACAAAAGGAAGGAGGGAAGTCATAGGGCTTGAACTCAAGGCCTGGATGCTGTCCCTGAGCCTCTTTGTGCTCAAGGCTAGTACTCTGCAGCTTGAGCCACAGTGCCACTTCCAGATTTTGAGGGGTTAACTGGAGATAAAAATCTTGGCTCTTCCTGTTCAGGCTGACTTCAGGTGTAGATGCTCAGATCTCAGACTCCTGAGTAGCTAGGATTACAGGCCTGAGCCACCAACACTGGTTATAGATTCTTTGTGAGCCTGATTTTTTAGTGCTGTGCATACACCACATGCTGTTTCCCTGCATGTTTTAGGAACCCTTTACAGCTGGACCATTGCTCCAAAAGGCTGGACAGTCCTGCCTTTGCCCTTGCACGCACTTCACTCACCATGGCCTGAGCTCAGCAGAACCAAATGACTTACTGGGCCCAGAGCCTGAAGAATGGTAGCACAGGCCTCCATGATCCCCACCCCCCACACCCACCCTTGATAAGATCCTCTCCAAGTCTAGACCCTGATACTAAGCAGGGCACCCCCTCTCACTGATAGCCTTAGCAGCCCATGCCCTTTGGCCCTAAGACAAGAGAGGTCTGGTAATCCCCAAAGGAAGATCAGGTTGATTTCATCAGAAGAGTTATCCATCAGCGAGGGGCAAGTAGCAGGCCAGCCACTCTACTGACCTTTCTATTAGTAGCTCCGGAGGGCATCAGAGCTGGGAGGTCAGAGGCACTGTGGACTGTCTCCCTCCAGGGCCCAATGTGGTATGGTAGGCATGATTCCTGGTCTTTATCCTTCTGCCAACCTGAACATTCTCTTTCAAGTCCCCTGTAACAGGGCCACACCTCCCCAGGTGCTCTCTCCTTGTGACTATGTACTGGGAGGAGACCTAACTCCAGTGATCTCATCAGGTGACTCAGAGACCTGTCCTTCCTGGGTCCAGGGTGTGTTACAGTCCCAGGTCTAACTGAAGGGCCCATGAATTTTTACTTTATTTTGTTGGTCATGGGGCTTGAACTTAGGGCCTGGACACTGTCCCAGAACTTTTTTTTTTTTTCCTCAAGGCTAACACTACAAGCCATAGTACCACTTGCTGATATTAGTTAAGTAACCCCTTTCTGGTAGTTAATTGGAGATAAGAATCTCACAGACTTTCCTGCCCTAGCTGGTACTGAACCGCAATCATCAGAATCTCAGCCTCCTGAGAAGCTAGGATTTGCAAACATGAGCCACCAGTGCCCAGTTTCCCACAGAACTTTTATGTTGACAGCATAGTTAATGCTGTCTGGGAGAGTCAAGAGTCAAGCTGAGGATGGGACAAAACAGGAAGAGTAGCAGAACAAGTATGAGAGGCAGAATAGGAGCTACTATGTATTTCCAGAGCCCTGGCTATAGCTTGCTGAACTGGACAGTTTGGGGTGGGGTAGAGGGAAGAAAGCATATCCTGAACTAATCCCTTATCTACTCATGCCTGGGAGGCCAGGAGAGGCAGGTTCTTCCTACAGTGTGGTCTAGCCCTCTTTTCCCAGGTGGCATCCAGCTCTCCGTATGCCTGTGTTTGCACCCTGTTCCTGCCCTGAAGGCTCACATACCACCTGATATGGAATCGGTCCAAACTGTGATATGAGACTATATAAGTGTTGTGGCAGGGCTCTTACTCCCTTTTCCCAGCAGAGAGAGAGAGAGAGAGAGAGAGAGAGAGAGAGAGAGAGAGAGAGAGAGAGAGAGAGAGAGAGAGAGAGAGAGAGAGAGAGAGAGAGAGGAGGGGGGAAAAGAGGGAGGGGGAGAGGTAAACTGGGCCATGGAGAGAAGAAAGGCAGGAAGCTGGGACCGAATCCCTTCCAGGAAGTACAGGAAACTCAGATCTGTACAAGTAAACAGGAGGGGGAGCAAGGAGACTTCCAGAGAGTTGAGTCTGAGGACCCACCCAGGCTTGATCCACACCCTGGGGGCAGGTCAGAGGCAGGGACACCTGCTTCATAGTAATCATGCAAGTCAATACAAGTGTTTCTGGAACCCAGGAAGTGGATGGAGAGGCTCAAGGGAATCTCAGGACCCAACTCTGCTGTAGAAAAAGTAGAAAAGATTCCAGAGGAGGGAAGAAGAACTGAGGGAGCTTTAAGAAAATTGATTGGCAGGCCTGGAGTTTAGCCTAGTGGTAGATGCTTGCCTAGCATGCACGAGGACCTGGGTTCAATTCCTTGGTACCACATACACAGAAAAAAGCCAGAAGTGGTGCTGTGGCTCAAGTGGTAGAGCTCTAGCCTTGAGAAAGTCTAAGGACAGTGCTCAGGCCCTGAGTTCATGGCCCAGGATTGGCAAAAACAAAAAAGAAAGAAAATTGATTGGCATTGAGTGTGGGGGGGTGGCATTTGCACACATGCATGTATACATTCATTAGGACCTGGGCAAAACCTCAGGGCTTTGGCTCCAGAGAAAAAAGATGGCATTTAGGGTTTGTCCTGGGACTCTTCTTGTTTCCCATGTACACACAGAGGGAGCGTTTCAGAGGAGAGAAGTGTGAGGTTAGGAAAGAGTCTATTACCGGCTGCAAAGAGCCTTCCTGGATCCAGAGAAGACCTCCAAAGGAGAACAGTCTGGAATAGTAGGGAAGAGACAAAGCATTGTTAAATTCCAAGGAGTGCCAAGACACTAAACCGCAGTGACCAGGTCTAGGGGAGTGTGTGTCTAATTTATAATCTCCCCACAGCTATAGAGAAACGAAAGATAATTCTTCTAGGATCATCAAGTCCAATGCCTTGATCGTGTGAGTGAGGATTCTTGTTCTCGATGAGGACGCAACAAACCCATGGCCTCTGACCTACAATCCAGAGATGAGGTGAGAGGTTTGGTCTACCCCGAGGCAGTAGCCACACCCCCTTCCACCCCTGCTCAGCCTCAGGCTGGCTGGGAAATGAAATGAGCTCCACACCTTTGTCTGGACTGCTTCGGGACAAGGCAGACTCTGAGGGGTGTTCTTCACAGCAGGATTAGTTATGTTATTTCCTCTGAAGTGCTGGCCTTTCTCTGTGGACACCAGGACAATGTCACCATGAGGAACAAGAGGCCTATGTGATAGAACTCAAGCGTAGCAGTGAGTCTGAGGTTCATGTAGAAAAATATGAGTGTGCAGGCCGAGAGTTTGGCCTAGTGGTTAAAGTGCTTGCCTAGCATGCATGAAGACCCGGGTTCAATTCCTGGGTACCACATACATAGAAAAAGGCCGGAAGTGGTGCTGAGGCTCAAGTGGTAGAGCTCTAGCCTTGAGAAAGTCCAAGGACAGTGCTCAGGCCCTGAGCTCAAGCCCAGGACTGGCAAAAAAAAAAAAAAGAAAAATATGAGTGTGCAAACCAACAATTTAGTAATGATAGTCCTGACAGCATGAAGATAAAGGACTTGTTGCAAGAAAGAAAGTGGGGAGGGGGTAAGGAGAGAAGGGAAGGATCTCAAGTCTCTATTTGTAAAACATGAATATTACAGACATCTCAACTATTGATACCAGCAGATGGTTTAAATAATTCACAGGATGATAACAAAGATGCTCTTCCACCAGGTATGATTGGGTAATCTGTAATTCCAGCTCTTTGGGAAGAAGAGATCAAGAGGATTGAGGTTTAAGATCAGTTTGGGTTAACTAGATTCCTCTGTCTTCGACCAATAACCTACGCATGGAGACACACACCTGTAATCCTGGCTACTATAGAAGTATAGGAAGGAGGATCACGGTTCGGAGGTTAGCCTTAGGTTAATGCTTGAGACCCCATCCAGAAAAATAACTAAAAACCTAAAGGGCTGGGTGTATAGTTCATGTGGTAGAGAACCAACTTCGTAATTGCAAGGCCCTGAGTTCAGCTTCCCCCATCCTCTAAAAGATGTCCCCTCATGTAGAATGGTGTACAAGGGTACACTTAAAAAAGTTTTTTTTTAAAGGTTAAATTATGATCATGGAAAGAATTAGGAAAAGGAAAACAAGTTCAACCAAATTAAGTAGTGGTTTGACCAGGCACCAGTGGCTCACGCCTGTAATCCTAGCTATTCAGATCTGAGGATCTAAAGTCCACGAGATTCTTATCTCCAATTAAGAACCACAAAAATTGAAGTGGCACTGTGGCTTAAAGTGGTTGAGCGCTAGCCTTGAGCTCAGGGAGTTCAAACCCCACAACTGACAACAACAACAAAATAGTGGTGTGGAGTCACAGGTAAATAAATATAACAAAAACCCAACTCTCCCTGCAAAGTTGAAATATGGTAACTTGTTTTTGAAAGGGTGTGATGAAGTTATCAAGCCATTTCAAAACAAGTATGGCAAAGGCAGGCACTAGTGGTTCACATACCTATAATCCTAGTTACTCAGGAGAGTGAGTTCTGAGGATGGTGGTTTAAAGCCACTCAGGGCAGACAAAGCTGAGACTCTTATCCCCAGTTAACCAGTAAAAAGCTGGTAGTGGAGACATGGCTCAAGTGGTAGAATGCCAGTCATGACTGAAAAAAAACTGAGTGAAGAATGCAAAGGCCTAGCTTCAAATTCTAGTCCCTACATGGCAAAGAGACTCAATGGGTCCTGGGCTCAGTACCAGACAGAGGTCATCGGGGTGCTTACTGAACATGTGTTGAGTGTCTGCCGAGAGAGTCCCTGCAGCACCATGCCTTAGCTCTCCCTGTTGGGAAGGGATCTGGTAAAGTTTTCTGACTGGAGTTAGTCTCAAACTTTGGTCTTCCAAATCTCAGCTCTCATGTAGCTAGGACTACAGCAACAGCTTTTCAATATGCATTTAAATATTTTATCATTATTATCAAGGTGATCTACAGTTACATAAGTCAGGTAATGAGTGCACTTCTCTTTTTTTTCTTCCTTCCTTCCTTCTTTTTTTTTTTTTGGTTTGGTTGTAGGGCTTGAACTTAGGACCTGGACTCTGTTCCTGAGCAATTTTGCTCAAGGCTTACATGCTACCACTTTGAGCCACAGTGCCACTTGGAGTTTTTGAATGGTTGACTGGAGATAAGAGTTTCACAGGGCCTTTCCTACATGGACTGGCTTCAAACCATGCTCCTCAGATCTCAGCCTCCTGAGTAGTTAGGATTACAGGCGTGAGCCATTGGTGCCTGGCTATGAGTACATTTCCTTTTGGACAATGTCAGTCTTTTCCTTGCTCTCTCAGTTTTTCCCTCCTATCCCCAGTCACAATACAATAAACATTTTTAAGCAGTGGGTTGTACAGGTCAAATGGGGGATAGAAGAGAATTAACACAAAGTCTTTGTCCTCAAGGAGCTCCCAACTGAGTTAGAGAGAGAGAAGGCTCTGTCTACTGATGC